>NC_056731.1:1909567921-1909834657 GCF_019279795.1 Protopterus annectens
AAAGTTCTATACTTAAAGTAAATAGGCTTCTAACGTTTGAACATTTTCTAAATAGGTAGGATTTATGTAGTTGTTTCTAAGATTACTATCGTGTTGGACTATAATGGAAAATATTGGGCTTTTTGAGCCAAGAATTCAAATCTGGTTCAGGTTTTAAAGTACCACTTTTATTTAATGAGCAGTCACCTTGTTTGTTGCTGAACTGATGCACATCATTGCCATTTTGCTTTGTATGTCCATTTTGTTCATCCATTTCAAGCAGAACTGATAGTGTCTTCTGATGATCAAAATTGTGGTCACAAGAATCTTTGTTGTTAGTGGAAACACCATTGAATCTACTACCAGCTCGTTTGGAGCATGCGCCGTTAGGTTGAGGATGTCCCGTCTCTTGGTTACCAGATAATTGGCTGTTAGGAATTGTTGAGGCCATAGGAGAGCCAAAGGGTCATTACCAAGTCCACCAGCTGCATAAGCTGAACAATCAACTTCTTTAAATCGCTCATCTCACCACCTCCTGAAACCATGGGGCCAGGCTGCAAACAAAAGGTAGTCAAACCTTCCACTAATTCAATACAAACGAAACAAACAAGAAATGGAAGCAGGTGCTTAAGAACCAGACGCAAAACCAGATAAAACAGCACTCAATGGCCACCAAAGCAGCTCTGATAAATCGACTTTATTGTAAATCCCATAAGGTGAAGAAAATATGCCACACACAAACATTTACATACACAAACGCCAACACAATTCTTTGCGTTTTTGTCCAACAGACTTCATCAGATGCAGCATAAAACTAAAATGCCTCAATGTGTTATATACCCCTTAATAAATAAAAAATAAAAACAATGGGAGAAGAACATTAATTAGATTCATGTTTAAAAAAAAATGTCACATTTTCAAGAAAATTAAAATATAAAAACCTTAAAAATAGCTGAGCAGCATACTTACAAATTCAATATTCACCACTAGTTGTAAGTTAATATAATAAATATCCAATTTAAAACTCATTATAATGCATTTCGTAAAAAAGCTTAAGATAAGATAAATAGCGCCATCTAATGGCAAAATTAAATATTACAAAAAATACCATGAAAAATACATTATTTCAAGTTTTACAGCTTTGCAGCCTTCAATTTCAAAACCGGTGCTAGGGAGATAATATCATTAAGACCAGGCAGCTTGTTGGCTTCCAACAGAATTTGCCAGTACACCTTCCTGTCCTCTACTCAAGTCTCCCATAGTCCACCCCTTAAATCTGTAGCTATTTCTTCCAATACAATAAAAGAAAACTTAGCGTCAGTACAAGTAAGGGTATGTTTATATAATACGCTTCCCATGTTTTTGGTTCATATATCATATGTATGTTCATAGATTCTTTTCATCAACTTTCTCTGTCTTGCCCACATAAAATGAAATACACCTATTACATAAAACTATGTATATCAAATCATTGGAATCACATGTACTGCAGACACTGCTTGTTAAATGAGTGTCCCTCACTTAGGTTCATAGGTAGGTACTAGGCTATTGGGCCTAGGGCCTATACAAGCCTAGCCAAAAAGGTGCCCTGGCTTTCGCCACCCAAGAAAATTATTTTCTTGTGCCCCTATCAAGCAGAACCACAGAAGTGATCCCCGGGGTGAATTTCCTACTACCCATCCAATCATCAAGATTTTTCTTGAAGAGTACTAATGAGAATCTCTGTTTGACATAGGTAGTCTGTTCCAGAGTATAGGAAGTCTCTGGGACAGGAATCTGTACCTTCAGCATGTTCTGTTTATTGTGGTGACAAGGTTTAGGTCCCTAGAGCGTGTAGCTCGGAGGGATTGGGATTTCTTTAAGTAGAGCATGTCCAACAGCTCTGGGTTTGACATAGCTTTGTATGTTAGGCAGAGATCGCCCCTGAGTAGGCGATATGCAACGGAGTAAAGCTGGAGTTTTTTGAGTCAGTCTGCGTAAGGCATCTGTTTGAGGCCAGTAATCCTCTTTGTGAGGTATTTTTGCAGCCTTTCCAGTTGTTGTAGATGTCTTGTGAGGTACATACCAAAAAGGAGCGTTGTACTCTATAATGGGTCTAATGAGTGATGAGTAGAGGGGAACAATGACCTCTCTTTTTTCTGGATGAGAAACCGTTTGTGATGAGGTGTGCCACATAGAAGGATTTCCTGATCACTGTGGCGATGTGATTATCAAAGGAGAGACTACTGTCCACCTGTGTCCCAAGGTCTCTTATTACACTTTCAGTGTTAAGTAGACTACCGCCTATGTGGTAGTTCATGGTTACAGAGTTTTTACCAAAGGGGATGACAATGCACTTTTTGGCATTGAGCTTGAGACCACAGCTTTGACACCAGGCATCTGTCTCAGTGAGGCCCTTTTGTAGGATGTCCACATCATTAGGAGTTTTGATTATGGCTCCTAGTTTGCAGTCATCTGCAAATTTAGTTAGCCAAAGACCTTCTGTGTTGGCCTGTACTTCAGAGAAGTAGATACCAAACAGGAGAGGACCCAGGACTGAACCCTGTGGTACTCCACTTGTCACTGGTCTGATGTCTGATTTGGAGTCTGCTACTTTCACAGTGTGGGTTCTGGTCAGTAAGCCAGTTGGCAACCCATCTTGTGACATAGGGATTTATACCTAGTTTAGTGAGTTTATCTATAATTCTAGAGTGGGGGATGGTGTCGAACACCTTGGCGAGATCTAGATAGGCTGTGTGAACCACCTTACCCTCATCTATGGCTTTGGTGAGTACTTCAAATAAGTCTATCAGGTTTAGGAGACATGATCTGCCTTTTACAAACCCGAACTGTGTGAGGTCCAGAGTTTGGAGATCTCCAATGTCTTTGTTTATGAGTTCCATGATACGTTCCATGGCCTTGCAGACCAGGCTCCAGTACTGTTGTGTCTTTATTGCTGATAAACTTACATTGTGGGCAAGATCCGCACTTAAATGTACCGACTTTCCTCAAACTAAAGTTTCTGTGACTGGATCGCTCCAAAAGATCCTTCACATTTGGACCCCGGCTGTAAATTATCTTGAGGGGAGTTAAGAAAATTCCCACTAGATCAGATATGCTTGCAAACCCTTATTTTTCTGATAACCCCAGAATTCCCATTGAATTCTGTTTTAAAGGCTCTTTCATAATGTGGATCCTTACTTGTATCACAGTTTAAGACTTGATCTTCGACCTGTATATAAACACATTGAAGCATTTTATTTTTATCCTACATCTAATGAAGTCTGTTGGACGAAAACGCAAAAAATTGTGTTGGCGTTTGTGTGTGGCATATTTTCTTCACCTACTGGGATTTACAATAAATTTGATTTACCAGAGCTGCTTTGCTGGTCATTGAGTGCTGTTTTATATATAGACTAGATTAGAGATACTTTTAATAAATATATAAATATATAAATATATATATATATATATATATATATATATATATATATATATATATGTGTGTGTGTGTGTGTGTGTGTGTGTGTGTGTGTGTATGATATATATATATATAGTTAGATATCTTTAACCATTTATAGATACAGATACCTCTAAATCTGTGTGTGTTTTATATATATATATATATATATATATATATATATATATATATATATATATATACATACGCACAAACACACACACACACATATATATGTATATATTTCCTAGCTATGTCCTTTGAGGGGTAAGCCTCCTTGTCTCTGCAGGAAAGCTCTGAAGGGCTTGGAGCTCAAACTTGTTTTTTTTTGGCAGCTCAGCTCAGCTCAAGCTGCTTAACTTGTTTGAGCAAGTGAAACATGTCCTGAAGCTTTAGAGGCCGGCCAGCTGTTATATCCTTGACTGGATGTAACCCATGTAGCTAAGGCTTTTACAGCAGTGATCATTCGAACATCTTCTATTATGTAAGTTTACTTATACTGCTCTACTTTCTCCCTTTTTTTTAGTTTATAAAGGGCCAGAGGCAGTTACCACAAGTTCCCTGATAGACTGGATCTACTCACACAAGGTAAGGGGTGTTTGATGCATCCTGACTCCAACAATTGCAACTGACTGCCAGGATGATAGAATCTTAATACAGCTTGGGTACCTTTTTACCCAGGGACACGCAGCAGTTTTTAATTTGGTTGAAATAGTCTAGTACTAGAATGTCATATTTTAGTAAATGGAAAAGGTTTCCTAGTTAGTGCCAAGGAAAGAACCAGCACCCATTCAGGGCTAGTTTTTCTCGTGTTCTACGTTTTTTTTGTGTGGTGTTATCCTCTTACTCCTCCATCTAGGTTAATTTTTTTTTCTGATGTTTCAACATGTCTGGACATGAATCGTCATCTTTCAATGTAATCTCGTGTGAAAATGTTTTTGAAAAGTGTGTTATATACCAAGCCTTCTTGGAAACAAGTTCCTCTCTTCTTGGGATCTAAATTTTGTGTTAGAAAAAGTAAGTGTTGCTCCGTTTGAACCAGCTCATCAGGCTAACTTAAGGTTCTTAACATGGAGAATAGCCTTACTAATTGCTCTGACATCTGCAAGATGTGTATGAGTTTCAAGCTGTTATGGTGGATCGACCTTCTCTCATTTACCATAAACATAGGGTTTCGTTATGAACTAATCCTTCATTCATACCTAAAATGGTATCCATGTTTACCTTAAGCCAAACTGTCCATCTCTCCCTGTCTTTTCTCCAGAGCCTAAAAATGAGGGGAAAAAGGGTACTTCAAACCTTGGATGTCCACAGACAACTCTGGTACTGGCTTGACAGAATGACATCTTTCAAGGATGTGTGATTGGTTGTTTATTTCTTGTAAAGGTAAGAAAAAAAGGACATCCAGTGTCAGAGCAGTCTCTTTCCAAGGAGTTGTCTCTTGTTAACTTTTAATCTGATGTCAATCTTCATTTTATCCCTGACAGAAGGGCTGCATTCCGATTTCTGAATCATCTCTGCCATTACTACAGCTTGCGCCAGCCAAAAACTCTCGAGCTTCACCTCTACCCAGAATCAGTCTCTCTCAATTATCTCCGATCTCATTTGCCACTTACTGAAAATGGTTGCGTCTGGCTACTACTTTCGAGCGCTAGTGGTTATAGTTAAATTTGTCTTGTTTCTTAGTTTGTCTCGTTTCCTTTTCTTCTTTCTTGTTATACTTAGTATATTATATTTCTCAGGGTATCATCGTTGATGACTTTCCCCTTTACACTTTTGTGTATTCACCACTATCATTGCTGATAGTCCCCCGCCCATGGTCTTTTTCTCATCCCTTTACACGCTTGTGTATTTCTATGACTATCATTGTTGAGAGTCCCCTTTCCCCTTTTTATTTCTCTTTTAAAATATAAAAATATAAGTAAAAATGTTTCTTCTGCTCGCACTTTTCCCTTTCTTTATGGTTTGAGATTACCTTAGCAAATTCTCTCTAGCTGCTTTTGCTGTGTTATATGGCCGAGAAGGGTAAAGGCCCTCTGGCTTCAAAAAATGCCAGAAGTGTGGCCGTAAAACTCCCTCATCAGACTTTCATTTATTGTGGGTGTATTGTCTTGGTCCTCACCACTTACAGGAAGATTGCAGCATTTGTCACACCTTTAGCCACCTGGCTCTAGTGGAAAGGTGTAATAAGCTTATTGTAAAAGGACTTCTCCCTTCAGCTTTTGGTGAAGCCTTATCTGCTGGAGACAAAGCTAGGATAGATGTTTCATATCCTCCTTCCTTATCCTATATAGAAACATCGAAGAAAAGGAGTCTCTCTCTGTTCCGACCTCCCCGTCTGTTCTGAAAGTCAAGAAATTAAAGACCTCTGCTCTGAAAGTTCCCACGGAAGCTTAGGCTTTTGCTCTTGACACTTCGGTGCAGACATGCATTCCAGCACCAATTGCAATTTTGAGTCCTTCGACGTCAAAGGCCTCAATATAACAACTGACTAATGCTTCACTTGATAAGACCACTTTGTCAAGAACTACCTGCTCTCCTTCAATTGATCCCTTTGCAGGAAAGTTCCCAGAAGTATTCTTGCAGATGCCTAAGTCCCCTTCCGCGTCATCTGTCCATTCCACCAAAAGTCTTTCAGAACTCGACGTGGAGAAGGTAGTGAATACAATTTTATTGGCTAAAGGGCTTTCTGGCTCCTCTTCGGTACCGACCCCTTCGGGTATTGGTACGGAAACATCCTTTACACCATTAACTACTCCTCCTTTAACCTCCTCAGAGGTCTTAGAGTCCTCTGTTCTGGACTTCCCAGCACAGACTATTCTAACTCCAAAGCTTCTTCAGGGGTCAGTAGTTACCCTGAGCTCTTCGGTTGTTTTTCAACTAGAGACCTCATGGAGGCGTGACTACCATGTCTGTTCCAGGGGACAGGTCTTGACTTCAGGTTTTCGGAGCCATCCCTGCCCCATGCAGCTTCGGCTCAAGTTGGTTCAGCTCTGGCTTTGGTCTCTAGGGTCGGTTTTTCGGAGCTGGGAGTGATCCCAGTTCCTAAGCAGTCTTTCTTGATTCTGGGCTCCCTTCCCTCTTCGGGGGGGGGGGGGGCTGTCCTTTAAGGCTATGCACAGGGCCTTTTCTCTTGTATAGACTGAGTCGTTACTTTCCCTGTCAGAACAGGTACCTCTCTCTTCTTCAGTTATTCCTCCTACTTCTCCACTGGGACAGCCGGTGCTGAAGCCTCATGTATCACAGGCACAGGTACTGTCAACTTCTGTTACCTGCCCAGATTATCCCCCTGAGAAGGTCCCCTTAGAAAAAGAAGTGCAAGAGGAAACACTTGTACTCCCCCCAGGAAGCACTCACAGAAGAGTCCCCACGTTCAACCCCTGAAGATGTCTCATTTGGAGACCTCATGGAAATTTTAAAACCCGGGGGGGGGGCTGGAAGTCCCAAAACCCTTCCTGCGAGGAATCTGTTTATCTGCAAGCTTTCAACACCCACCTGTCTACCTCTGGGGTGACTCCGCCCACTGATGAACTCATTCAGTTGACTTCTCAGCCGGTGTGGAAGGCTCCAGACACCATTGAGTCCATCCCTAAATGACCAGATAAGATCTTTTTGCTTCCAAAGATAAACAGTTTTGGGCTAAGGGGTTGGCTGTAGATGCTTTGGTCATAGCGGCAGCCACTAAAAACCCAGTTGGGAGTCTTGGGCCATGGACAGATTTGGGAATTGGGTCTATGCTTCATCAACCTTGGCTGTAAGGTCCTTGAATTTTTTGGCACATTTCACCAGACTCCAACAGGATCTGATTAAAGAGTTATCAGACACCCTGGCAGGAGCTGTATCTGAGAAAGTCCAAGAGAACGTGGTTTCCCAGTTGGCCACCCTGGAGCCTGTGTCCAATTAATCCATCAGGCTGATAGCTCATACAGCTGAAAGGACATCTAGAGCAGCAGGTACAACCATAAGCATAAGAAGATATGCCTGGATGCTTCTATGTGACTTTGTGGAACCATTCAAGTCCTCTTTCATCACTGCTCCTTTTGACAGAACATGTTTGTTTGGCCCTGACGTAAGAGACTATATCCAGGTGTGAGAAGGATGGTAAGACCCTTTCTGCTGTGGGCGTACGTTTCTCCACCCCCCCCCCCCCAAAAGTCCTTCTGTAGGAACCAGAGGAGCAGTGGAAAAATGTGGTTCAAGAAATCCCAAGAGCCTTTTCAAGACACATGTGCAGGGAGTTCTCCCAGGACATGGGGGGAACCAAAATGGAAGATGCCTCCTTCGTGGCAGAGGTGGTTCGCAAACCCAGGGCTTCAGAGATTCTTTCCCAGGCAAGCTCATTCAGCATTCCTGAAGGGAAACCCAACTGTCTTCCTCTGGAGGCAGTCAGGGGCCACTTATCTTTGCACCTAAATGCCTGGCTAAACTTAACAAAAGATTCCTGGGTGCAATGGAACATACCCAGAGGTTATATCATTCCCTTTTTACAACCCCCCCCATTCATAAGAAAATCCCAGATGTTCCACCCAGTCATAGGGATTCAGCAGTGCAAGAAATCAAGAAACTGCTGGACAAACGAGTCATCCAATCCAACAAGTGTCCCACAAGACCAAGAAGGATCCAGAGCCTACTTAAGATTCTTTTTAGTGCCAAAAAAGATGGGACTGGAGACCAGTTTTGGATCTCAGTGTGCTGAACAAGTCTGTTTAACAAGCAAAGTTCTGGATGTTCACAGTACAATCTTTTCCCCCCTTTCTGAAGAAAGACGACTGGATGTGCTCATTAGACCTTCAGGATCTGTATTACCATTTAAAAATGGACAAACGCTCCAGAAAGTTCCTCTGCTTCCAGCTGGGAGCCAGTCATTACCATTTCAGTGTACTGCCCTTTGGACTCGCCACAGCCTCCAGGGTGTTCACCAAATACATGGTAGTAGTAGCAGCTCACTTGAGACTGCAAGGATTCCTAGAGTTTCTGTACTTAGACAACTGGCTCATAACCACTTTGATCGAGCATCAGTTAATAGTAGCCAGAGATTACACTTTCGACACGTGTAGTCTGGGGATTACCATCAATTTAGAAAAGTCACATTTAACCCTGACACAAAATTTAGAATTCATAGGGGCAGTACTGAAATAACAACAGCATCTCTTCCTCCAGGACAACATCCGAGAATTGTGGTTCAGGTTCAAAAGTTAATTCACAGAAAGAAGGCTCCAACATG
This sequence comes from Protopterus annectens, assembly GCF_019279795.1. Lineage (NCBI taxonomy): Eukaryota > Metazoa > Chordata > Ceratodontiformes > Protopteridae > Protopterus > Protopterus annectens. The sequence continues at coordinate 1,909,576,564 of NC_056731.1, forward strand.
ATTAGTCTTGCAAGCTCTAGGATCCATGGCAGTTCCATAACTCTAGCATCATTAGCCAGGTTACATATGAGAATTCTGCAATGGCTACTAGACTTCTAGTGGTCTATCCTTCACCACCCACTGTCAGACTAAATCTTAATCACCAACCATTGCAAAATGGACCTTCTTTGGTGGACACATTCCGGATAAATTCTTCATGATCATCCCTTTGTTTTTCTGGAGCCCATGGCCATAGTGACCACGGACGCCTCCCAGATGGGATGTAGGGGGAGGCATTATCTGGGCAAGATGGTCCAAGGCACTTGGTTCCCATTAGAAGCCAACTTGCACATCAGTGTCCTGGAGATAAGAGCGGTGCTTCTTGCATTGCAGGTCTTTCAGACAGCTCTTCCTCAGGGGACTATTGCATTAGAAATGGACAATATGTCAGTGGTTTGCTATATCAACAAGCAGGGAGGAACCGAGTCTTACGCCCTTTGTTGAGAAGCCCTCAGTCTGTGGCAGTGGGTGACCTCATCCATCTGCTTTCTAATAGCAGTGCACATTCCGGGGAGTTCCAAACAAGGTAAGCAGATGCATCCTTCAGTCTCACAAGAGGTGGAAGTCTACCATAGTACCTGGAAAAGAAGAATTTCTATGCTTATTAAAGAAGACGGTGTTGATGGAAGTTAAAACCAAAAAATTAAGATTGTTTCCAATGCCATTATCTAATAATCCTTGAAGAAAAGTTTTGACATTGGTTGATACTCTATACCTGGAAGAGATGAATTTCTATGCTTATTGAAGAAGGTGATGATGGAAGTTAAAACCAAAGAATTAAGATTGTTTCCAATGCTTTTATCTAATAATCCTTGGAGAAAAGTTTTGACATTGGTTGATACTCTACAAATGGACCTAATCTCCTCTTAAAGAAATCATTCTTAAGTTAAATATCTGTATTTTGTTTAATTTGCTATCATTCATTTATTCATGTCAGTCTGTATGTAAATATATACATAGTTAACTCCATAGTTAATATGATTCTACATTGTAAAATTATTTATTACTGTTAGCTAATAATCAAAATAAAAAAAATTCTGAGTAAAAAAGAAGTGGTGTCTCAATGTAGAAGTGGCAAAAATGATATTCCGTCATTGGGGTCAACCTTGCTGCGACCTGTTTGCCTTTCCCCTAAACAACAAATGCAGCAACTACTTCGTCCTTATTCTCCCTCTGGGAAAGTCACCCAGAGCCGCTTTCCTCCACAACTGGCCCCCTGGTCTACTGTATGCCCCCCCCCCCGTACCTCTAATTCCCAAATTTTTACAGAAGGCACTCAGGTTGAAGAGTACAGTAATCCTCATTGCTCTCTTTTTGCCTCAGTAGATTTGATTCCCCTTTCTATGGCCTTACTTGATTAATCAACCTTGGATTCTGGAGCCAGTGCCAGATCCTCCTGTCCCATCCAGACGGCCTTGTTCACCCAAATGTTTCGAACCTCAAACTGACTGCATGGTTCTTCCAATTCAATTAAGTGCCAAGCATCCTAATATGTCCTCTCCAGTACATCACATCCTTCATCCTTTTGTCTGCTCATAAACCTTCTATTAGAAAACTGTATTTAAGTAAGTGGAAGAGATTTACAATTTGAGCCCATGAAAAACAAATTGATCCTTTCTCTGCTTCAGTTGAGCATGTTTTAGATTTCTTAGCATCTCTGCTCAGTGCTGGGGCTTCTCCATCCACCACCAAACTACAATTGGCTGTGATTTTAATTTTTCACAGTTGTTTAGAAGAACATTCTTTAGCCTCCCACAGGCTTTATAAATCATTCTTAAGAGGTACACTTTTGTTAAAACCCCTGTATAAAGATCCAACTCTTCCTTGGGACCTGAACTTAGTGCGACAGATGGTAAGACATTCCCCCTATGAACCCTCTGTGGAATGCGATCTGAAGTTTTTATCTTGGAAGACACTATTTTTAGTAGCCATTACTTCAGACAGAATAATTTCAGAAATCCAGGCTTTTATCATCTGAACATCTTTACCTAGATTTCCATAAGGATAGGGTATCTTTGCGAACTAACTCCTTCCTCCCCACTGTAGTATCTGAAGCTAACATTAACCAGACTGTTAATTTACCAGTCTTTTTCCTAATCATTCTAACAAAGGAGAATACACTCTACATTTGCTAGCCTTCTATAGACAATTATGTTTCTATCTTCACAGAACAAAAAACATCAGACAATCAAGTCAACTGTTTGTTTCTTTTTCTAGTGCAAAGTTGGGCAAGGCAGTCAGCAAGGTTATCCTCTCTAAGTGGCTGGAAGACTGCTTTTCTTTCATTTATGATAAAAATAAATTAACCTTGCCTAGACACGTCGAAGTGCATTCTGCAAGGTATGTAGTCACTGCAGCGATCTTCCAGTCTAGAGCTTCAATGGATTACATATGTGCAGCAGCTACTTGGGCTTCTCCCCTTACATTTATTACTCATTACAAACTGGAATTGGTCTCTACTGGAAGATCATTCTTTGACGCGATGGTGCTCAGGAATATCCTTCCATGAGTCCACCCAAGTTTTATGATAGCTGGGGACTCTGTCCCATCTTTGAAGGATAAAATGAAGATTGACAGCATTAGATAAAGGAGTTATGTACTCACCGTAGTGTTCTATCTGTGTTGTCTATCTTAATTTATCCTTGACTTCCCCTCCCTCCATCCCCCGACCCCAAAGCATTTTTGGTGGAACAGATCACATGTACTTGAACTATGTTATTCAAACACAGTGGATACGTTTTCCATCTGGCTTACTTCCTGTATGTGTGTATACATATATGCATATATATGTTTCATATGTTTACATATTTCTGCAAACTCAAATCTGAGGTAATTGAGAGAGGGATTCTGGGTAGAGGTGAAGGTCGAGAGTTTTTGGCTGGTGCGAGCTGTAGTGACGGTCTAGTCGGTTCCGAAATCAGAACTGAACCCATCTGTCAAGGATAAATGAAGATAGACAACACAGATGGAAAGTTATCGTGAGTACATAACTTCTTTTTATACCCACCGGAAAAAGACTGTTCCATGTGGGCTAAGACTCACTCTACCAATGCCTTGGCTTCATCTATGGCTTATTGGAAATGATAGAGTTCTATAAGTACTCTTTAGGCAGCAACTCAGTCCTATGTGCATAATTTTAGAAAGCACTGTAAACTAGATTCCTTCTCCTGGTCTAGGGCAGGGTTTGCTAGGGACCATCCTCCAGGTAATCCTGTAAGCTGTGGTAATCTACTCAGAGACCATGTTCTACGGCAGTGATCCATTGGAAGAATGTAGCACAGTTGTGCAAGTAAACTTAACGTAATGGTAGATGCTGGAATGATCACTGCTGCAGTAGCTGCCCCCTTCCTCCATCCTCATTATTTTTGCATGTTTTTATTGCCAGGGTGAGGTCCATTATTTTTTATTCTACTAGTATTATCCTTGAAGATTTATTTTCCTTGTTTCTGTTTGCATGAAATCTCTGAAAGGATTGGTCCCTAAACCTATCTTTTTAGTCGGCTCATCTAAAGCTGACTGTTTTGGGTGCATGGAAGGCACCCTGAAAGCTTTTGAAGCTAGTAAGCTGTTATATCCTTATCAGGATATAACTTAAATGTTTAAGATTACTTCAGCAGTGTTCATTTCAACATCTCCTGTTACGAGAATCTTACTTGGACAATTGTGCTTTACCTGACTTGAAATGGAACATTTGGTTTTCTTATTCATCTAATGCTTTTAAAGGAATGTGTCCCCTAGAAGAACATGAGTGTTTTTGGACTGATACTATATTGACCATCTGATATTAGAACCAGGGTATCAGAAGGAAAAAAATACTTATTCACAGTGGCTTCCATTGTGTACAAAATGGACAGCACAGTTTGGAAACTTAAACTCTCTTGTCACACTAGTCTTCTTGCTTAACATATCTGTAGTGCTGAAGATTGAGTATGAGCTGCTAATGGGTTTTCATTCTGTAGTCCTTGTTTTGGTTACTTTGGCTGTATTTATTCCACTAGTGTTTCTGTGTCAGTTCTGTCTGATTAACTTACATGGTTAACAAATGAGTAGATAAATCATTGTTGGAATACCTAGAAATATGTACTTACACACCGAGATGCACCTTTTCTTAATTGATTTGTGACCTTGTTCTGATGCTGATGTATTAAAAACTGATTGCATTGTTTTTTTATTAAATCAAAAAGCGAGTTAAAAAGGACATACCATAATAATGTTATTGTCATCCAGTGGTTCACGTTTTCTTTTTAACTATTTTCATCCTGTACATCATTACATACATTGTTCATTTCCTTAAACCTTGCTCCTTCTCTTGAACATTATTCTGCATGTATTATTTCCACAAGTTCTCTTTTTCTTTTCCTCCTTCCTTAACCTAAAGATCCCCCTCCAGTTCTTTTATCCCCCTTACAATATTCGGTATTCCAGTTACCGTTGGTTTATAGTTTGATTTTCATGTACCAGTTTTTAGTAGCCAACATCATTAAACTTAATAAGGCCTTAATATATCTAGGCAATTGAGATCCTGTAACCTAGTTTAAAAGAAACATTTCCCTAGCTACAGCCATTTCTTACCCCAACATTCCAGTCAAAGTACTTTGTTAGGGAGCTTCTAAAATCTACCAACTTGTTGAATTTCCAAAAAACATGGTCTCAGTTACCTTTTTGTTCCCCATCACACCTCCAACATTTGCTATCTGTCTGAAAAAAAAAAAACTCTGAAGTCTACATGGCCTATAAAAAATATATATGCAAATATTTTCATGCAAAAATCTTAAACCTTCTGAAATCTTTTGCATAATTGGAATCCTTACAGATTCTTCTTGTTGTCTCTTTGTAAATTACCTTTACAATTCCCTTCTCCCAGGCTTTTCTAACCTCTTTTCCTGAAGAGATTTAAGATTCTGAATATGAACAGGAAGATGAAAGGGTATATATGGAGTTTTCGCCTCGGATTTCTGATTTGGACTCAGAGAATAGCTCAGTTTGATTATTCCTGTCTGGGTTCTCTTTCACTGAGACTATTCCTAGAATGTGCCAATGTTTTCAGTGAGAAAGCACTGAGGTTTCTCAGTCCTTCAGAAAATGAGTTACAGAAGGAATTTCCAGAACCTACACCCATTTCTCGTGTTCTGTCTGCTTGGATGTCTGTGTAACTGCACTTTTCCTGATAAGTCAGCCAGCTGTCCCTAAAAATGCAGCTAGGATTTATAAAGTTCCTCAGTCTCTTCAGTTTTTGTACACTATTCCCAAACTTGACCCAGCAGCTATAGCTTTAGTTGATCACACTGTGCTACTAAGCACTCAGTTAATTTCAGTCCTACTCTTTTTGATATGGCTGGGAAAATTAAGTATGGGGGAAGTGTATACTTCTGCAAGTTTAATTTTCAGAATTTTGAATTGTCAGGCTCCTATTTTAAAGTTTGTGCTGACTAATTGTGAAAGTATGAGCAATGTTTATCTGCAGTTTCTTCTTCTGTGGAAAAATCTGCTTTAAATAATTAGTTTCTTGTATTGCACAGCTGCGGTAGTGGTGCTGCGGTACCGTTGTCGCCTCACAGTAAGACGTCCTGTTCGATTCTCAACTAAAGCGTCTTCTATGTGGAGACATGCGTGAATGGGCGTACCTTCGTTGAAGGTTGTGCGTCAGGCCTGGCAAGTCAGTACGTAAAAATCTACTGCCAATCATTAGCAGACTGAAGTTCCATTGTGGCGACCCCTAACTGGGAAAAGCTGAAAGATACAACAGTTTCTTGTATTGCACAGGGCACACTAATCGTTGTTTATAGTGTATGATTCTGTTGATACTACTTCCAGAGCTATGGCTACTGGTACTGTTTTGAAGGAGGTTTGCATGGCTGAATTCTCAGAACTTCCCAGATAAAAATGAGATTTTAAATTCCACTTTGGATAGAGATTTAGTTTTTGGTCCATTGCTGCAGTGTGATGAAAGGGATAAGCTAATTTAGGGAAACTATAAGATTTTTCAACACTCCTTTTCCAAATTTATTAAGGAATTTGTAATGCTTCATCCAATTTTTGACAAGTAGCAGAGCAGTCTCAACAAAATAAACAGATGTTTAAGAAGAAATTGCAAGGGGTTTCCATAAAGAAGCCTTGAGTCTTCCAAAACCAAGGACACTCCACCAAGTCTACCTGACTCAAGAGACCTCTGTGATCCCCTCCCATCCTGACTCCTTATTCCTTCTAGAAAGTTTAAATCTCCATTTTCTGTTTGGCAATACAGTAGACTCCCTCTTATTTGGCCTCTTTGTAACCAGCCATCAAATCTCTGCAGCAGCCCTAACAAAAGACAGCAGAGAACAACAACACTTCAGTCTCCTCTGGGCTAAATAATGACAGGCATTTGAGTTTTAGACTCATTCATTATAAAAATGCATATTAACACAAATCCTGTTAGTCAAGCTGATTTATAATCTATAAATGCTGCTTTGTATGCTTTTTCTGATTAACCAGCCATTTATTTATCCAGCCTGAAGTCTGGTCCCAGCGAGGCTGGATGAGAGGGAGTCTGCTGTAGACAGATTCAGAAATTGGGTTCTGAAGATCATACATCGTTTGCGGATGGCAGTAGGAGGAAATTCCTCCTTTCAGGGGAGGGGCTTTCCTTATCCTCCACATGACTCCCCCCCCCCCCCCCCAATTCTTCTTCACACTGTCCCAAGGACTGGCAGAAACCAGTTCCTCCTCCTCAGTTGGACAGGGGTTTTTATTCACAGATGTTCCTACTGTGAAAGAAAGAAAGAAAATGCTTAGAGACCAGATGTTCATCGTGTTTCACTGTTGCAGTCATTACAATTGGGTTATCCTGCTGGCAGGCTACCCGCAGTTGGCCCGAGTGCCAAAGTCTAGGTCCGGCATCGGTTGCTGTCGCCGCCTCCTTGACGTCAGTGCGCTAGGGGTATAAAAGATGCAGCTGATGCCATTTTCTTCAGTCTTTCTTGCTGCGTGGTGCCCGAAGCAAAAGCAGTTCGCAAGTGCCGGTCGGCCGACTCCTGAGATTTTCAAATTCGAATTTCAGATCCGAAGTCTTCATTAAAGCTAAGTACCCCATTGGGGAAACTTTTTTCTTGCTCCAGACCGATGTCAGAAAAAGTTAATAATTGTATGTCTTGTGGGAAGCAAATACCTCATAAGGATTTCCATTCTTACTGTATTCCTTGCCTAGGCCCTGACCACGACGTTGCTAGTTGTTGGTTTTGTGCTAGATTTAACCAACGCACTATTAAGCGTCGAAACGATTTTGCATTTCATTACTTTGGCAGAAGATTTAATTATATAATGCCGTCGGAACAGCTGACTACCGGAGTTTATAAAAAGCACAAAGAAAAAGAAAGGACAGGCATCCGAGGTCCAAAACCGACGAGGATTCCGCTAGGCCTTTCGCCGGTTCTCAGTGAGGTGCTTTCGCAGCTCCTGATGCCCGCTACCTCAGAGCCACAGGCCGCTTCTGACTCCCACGTGGAGCCGACTAGGCCGCTGGAAACTCAAGGTATTGGACACTCGGAAACTATTCCCTCAGATGGGTCCGGAGCCGCTAAGCAGGCATCGGCTTCTGAGGGTGTTTTCAGGCCTACACAGTTATATGTGAAACCAACTTCAGCTTCAAAGGCAAAGACTAAAGCAGCTGTAAAGACAGAGAAACAAGTACAGCATTCTCCTGGACAGGCCTCCATGCCTAAAGAACAAATGCTTAAAATGGCCGAAGACCTAATTTCTTTGATCAGGGGTACCCATCCCCCTCCTGATAAGAGGCCTAGGCAAGAGATAGAATATGAATGTTCAGATCAGGTTTCCATTTCCTCTGATTCCTCTTCTGAACAGGAATATTCTCTTCCTCCCTATGAGGATTCTGATGCTGAAGAATCTATCCCTTCAGCCTCTCCTCCTGAGGATTATTCTTTTGGGGGAGACCCTGCATACTATGAGGGAGCATTTCCACTGGGAGAGCCAAGATTACTCAGAATCCAAGAAAAGGCTCAGAGACTTCCTTTTATTACCTCAGCACAGGCCCCTTGCTATTCCGCCTGTTTTAGACATTGTAGATGTATTTTCAGAGTCCGGTCTGTCTCCTGACTCTCTACCACCAGCTCCTGTTAAGCCAGACATATACTACAGGGTTCCTGATTCACATAAATTTCTTTATAAAAACCCTGCTGCCGACCCAGAAACGATCTCTCAGGATCCCAAAGGGGTCAAGGCTTCCACTGCAAAAAACCCTATCCCCTCTGATAGGGATTCAAGGGCCCTGGACAGATGGGGGAAAAAGATTTATACTTCTGCTGCCTTGGCTGTAAGAGCTTTAAATTGTCAGTTTCATATGCTTAAATATCAGCAATATCTTATGTCACTGCTTAAACAGAAAATGTTGACATTCAGAATGTTCAGAAAACAAAGAAATGCAGGATTTATTGCATGCAGCTGAACAAGTGGGAAAGCATACTTTGCAATGTGGTTTTGATTCTCTAGAGGCATCCTGCAGGGCCGCTGTTATGAGTTCTGTCATTAGGAGGCATGCTTGGTTAAAAGAACAGAATCTGCCTGAACATGTTAAAGCAAAACTTTTAGATGCTCCATTACAGCATGATACCTTGTTTGGTGTTAAAGCAGAAGAGGTGTTGAAGAAAATGGAGGACAAATCTAAATCAATGCAAACAGTTAAGGATTTCTTACAAGTACAGCTTCCCAGATTTAGCAGGAAGGACAAATCTAAATCTATGCAAACAGTTAAGGATTTCTTACAGGTACAGCTTCCCAGATTTAGCAGGAACTGGCCTACGAAGAATTGGTCCTTTCCAGTGTCAGACAGGCCACAAAAAGGCAGATACAGACGCCCCAGAGGCAGATCACAGCCCCAAGGCTCATGCAGGCCTAAACAATGGGGTGCTTCTACCTCCAAAAGCAGAGAGGAAAACTCACAGCCATACAGGAAACAGTCTCAATGACTTTCCCCTGCCAGCACCAAGCACTTATCTTCTGGCAGCTCCTTTGGGGGGAAAACTAGCACTTTTTTCACAAAATTGGCACATAATCACCCAGGACAAATGGTTCTTAATTACCGTATCACAAGGCTACAGGTTCCACTTTCACACCCTGCCAAGGCCAAACGGCATGTCAGACCTGCCATGCAATCAATAGGTAGAGGCACAAAAACAAGTTTCATCCCTCATGGACATGAGGGCCATTCAGCAAGTACCACAGAAAGAGCAGGGACTAGGATTTTACTCAAGACCATTCTTGGTGCCCAGAAAGGACAAAGGTTGGAGACCAATACTGGACCTGTCTATCCTAAACACATTTCTGGATATTCCAAAATTCAAAATGTTAACTCTGCAGCAGCAGCTTCTGCCCATGCTGGGCAAGAAGGCTTGGCTTGTGACTTTAGACCTAAAAGAGGCATACCTGCATGTCCCAATCAGACAATCATGCAGAAGATACCTCAGATTTATAGCTGGCTCAATGCACTACCAATTCTCTGCACTGCCCTTTGGCTTATCTACTGCGCCCAGGGTCTTCACAAAATGCCTGGCACCAGTAATTGCATTTTGCAGACAAAAAGGAATACAAATATTTCCTTACTTGGACGACTGCCTTATTCAAGCAGAGAACAAAGATATTCTACTACAGCATCTGGCATTTGTAAAAAGATTACTAATAGGTCTAGGGTACACAATAAAAGAAAAGAAATCAAAACTCGTACCCTCTCAAGAGATAATATTCCTGGGTGCAAGCTTAAATACAAATGCCCAGATGGCTTATCTCATGCCAGACAAACACAGACAACTGACTACTTATTTCAAAATGTTGGCAACAAAGACCCAGTTATCTGCAAGAAAAATTCTGCAGACTTTGGGCTTTATGGCATCCTGCATTCTGCTAATTCCATATGCAAGACTGCATATGAGGAAACTTCAATGGTATCTAAAAAGTGTTTGGACTCAACATTGCCACAGCCTGGAAACAATAATTACCCTCATTCCTTGCCTGCAACAGGAGTTTCGATGGTGGGCAAAGGCCTGTCACCACAACACAGGACAGCCATTCACCTTACCCACAGCCAGGCAGACATTGACAACAGATGCATCGGATTATGCCTGGGGGGCCCATATGGCAGGAAGATGTATTCAGGGCACATGGTCCACAAGTCAAATGCATCTACATATCAATCAAAAAGAGATGCTAGCTGTTCAGAATGCCCTGACAGCCTTCAGGGATCTACTTTATCCAGGACAACTACTAATAAAGACGGACAATACTACAGTCAATGTGGTACATAAACAAGCAGGGAGGCACACATTCCTACCCCCTCTGCAGACTAGCCATGAAATTGTGGGACACAGCATTGACTTACCAAGTACATCTGCAAGCACAATTCCTGCCAGGAAAGATAAATACTCTGGCAGACGAACTAAGCAGAAACCTAATGGATCCCCACGAGTGGAAATTGGATCCACAAGTCTTCAGCATGATAACAAGTAACTGGGGATGCACGGACATAGACCTATTTGCCTCTCCTTACACTGCCAACTACAGAGATTCTGCACAAGGACTTATCACAAGCAAGCATGGAAAGTGGATGCTCTATCTTTCAGCTGGAAAAACCTAACAGTATATGCCTCTCCTCCCCAAGGTACTCCTCAAGGTCAGACAAGATAAGCCGAAAATGGTACTCATTGCCCCAGACTGGCCCCGCCAGCACTGGTACCCAATCCTAAAGAGCTTGTCTCAATGCCCAGCTTGGGCATTACCTCAAATTCCTCACTTATTGACCCAACAAGACAGTCAGATACTGCACAGCCAACTCAGGACCTTAAACCTGGCAGCATGGCGGATAATGTAGCCATTCAAGACGCACCTCTCTCTAAAGCGGTGATGGATGTTATTTTGGAGGCCAGGAGGCCTAGCACCAGAAAATCTTATGCAGAAAAATGGAAGAGATTATGTACTTGAAACCAGGCACAAGGTATTGACACGATTGTTCCAAATATTCCTCGGATTTTGCAATACTTAACTGAGATGCTGAATAAAGGCCTTTCCTTTTCATCAATTAAAATTCATGCCTCTGCCATTTCAGCTTATTACAATACAGAACCACCTATTTTTTTCTCATCCATTACTAAGGCAGTACCTCAGAGGGGCCAAAAACATAAGACCTCCAATGAGAGCACCAATACCTGCATGGGACCTCAACTATGTCTTGGAAAAACTCACACTGCCTCTGTTTGAGCCAGCCTCTGCAGCTGATATAAAATTCTTATCCTGGAAAACAGCTCTGCTCCTAGCAATAACCTCCGCTAGACGAGTCTCAGAGTTACAGGCACTTATGGCTGTGGAACCGTTTATCATTTTCCATCCTGACAGGGTTTCTCTGAGGACAAACCCTACATTTATGCCTAAGGTAGTGTCCAGTGTGGCCCTTAACCAAACAATTCATTTGCCTACCTTTTATCCAAACCCACAGAATAAGGGGGAGAGACTTCTGCATTCTTTGGATATTCACAGGCACCTACGCTTCTACTTGGACAGAACCAAAGCTTTTAGAAAGACTGAACAACTTCTAGTGGCATATGCTGCAGGATCACAAGGAAAGCCTATCTCAAAGCAGACTATTTAAAAGTGGATAGGCCACTGCATTCGTTTCTGCTATTCAGAGCATGGCAAATCAGTGCCTAAGGGCATTAGGCCACATTCAACCAGAGCAGCAGCCACTTCAGCAGCCTTCCTCAGAGGAGTACCAACCAAAGACATCTTAGAGGCTGCAACTTGGAGTTCAGTGCACACTTTTGCAAAGCACTATCACTTACCTCTCTACTCTAAATCCAGGGCAGGCTTTGCCACTGCAGTTCTGCAGGGCCTCATAGCCACTCCTAATACTATTTAGCACCAGCCTCCCAACCTTAGCTTTGGGATTCAACCCAATTGTAATGACTGCAACAGTGAAACACGATGAACATAGTACAGTTGTGTACCTACCATAAATGTAGATGTTCGAGTGTATTCACTGTTGCAGTCCAGGTTACCCTCCCGCCATCCCCCTTTTCCTTTGCTGGGACTTATCTGTACTTCTCTATTCAATACAACCTATGGGGTGTATTTGCTTGTAGATAAAGGAAAAGTTGTTTTTTGTGTATGCATGCTTATTGGCATAATTTAGCCTACCATTTTAGGGGCACCTGACATCTGGGGCAAGAAAACTGAAGAAAATGGCATCTGCTGCATCTTTTATACCCCTGGCGCACTGACGTCAGGGAGGAGGTGACAGCAACCGATGCCGAACCTAGACTTTGGAACTCGGGCCGACTGCGGGTAGCCTGCCAGCAGGATAACCCAATTGTAATGACTGCAACAGTGAATACACTCGAACATCTACATTTATGGTAGGTACACAACTGTACTTTCTGGATCGTTCTTTCCTAAACCTGTTTGTGATGGTGCTCAAATTCAAAATGATGTTATTTCCCAACCTGTTATCTCCTCTTCCTCTGTCAAGTTTCCTGGTAACAGTAAACTTAGAAGATGCTCATCACATCCTTATTCATCCAGACTTGAGGCATTTCTTAAGGGTTTCTGTGTCTGAATCATATCAGTTTTCTCCCTCATCCTTTGGACTATCAACTGCACCAGGAGTGTTCACAAATTATCTAGCTCCGGTTACAGCTCTTTGCAAGCTACTGGGTGTCCACATTTTTCCATATTTCAACAATTTGATTATATTTGCAGTTTCTTTTTTTCAAAGTTTCAGGAATATCTCTCTGGTGAGAGACCTGTTACACAAGCTGGGATTCCAAGAGAAGATAAAATGTGTTCCTGGAATGTCATCTAGACACATCAGCTCAGAGCATTTCTTCCACAGGAAAAAATATAGGGTAGAGAGAGGTTATCTAGGTCTATTTCTAAGGTTTTCCTCTCAAACTTTGTTCACTACAAGGACTACCTCAAGATTTTGGGTCTCATGGCACCCCAGACAAGACTCAACATGAGAAAGATACAGTGGTATCTGAAGTCTCTTTGGTCCTAACACAAATGCCCTTTGTCTTTTCAAATCCCAGTGCTGGGGTTTGTCAGAAGAGAAATAATTTGATAGTGACAGGAGATGTCCTTTAATCCAAGTCTTCCCTTTTCCCTCCCTGTTCCCAAAGCAGCTAGTCACCACAGATGCTATTGACTTGCCTGTGGAGCAATTTCAGGAGGGATAAATGCACAGGGTGTGTGGGATGCCAAGGACATAAGCAAACACAAATATGAAAGAGATGCTGGGGTACGTCAGCTAGCAGGGAGGACCAGGCCATATTCCCTTTGCAGACTTGCCATGTTAGCTTGGGATATAGCTTCATATGCAGTCTCACTCTACAGTCATCCTGCATTCTATCAGATCAAAATTATGGGGCAGAGAAGCTGAACAGACCCAGGGCAGACCCTCACAAATGGAAATGAGATCAGGATATCTTAAAAGATTTGTTACATCTCTGGGGAGTTCAAGCAGACCTTTTTTCCTCCTAACTGAACAATAAACTGTCAAGATTATGTTCCAGGGCTCAATGCAAGAAGGCCTGAAAGAAAGATGCCATTTCCTTTCGACAAGAATGTTCTTGCATGCTTTTCTGCTCTCTCTACCAATATTCAGGGTACTTCTAAGCATATTAGTACGGTGACACCATTCTGGCACAGGTAACCATGGCTCTCCCTTCTTTTGGAAAAGGCCTGGAGTAGTTACCACAAGCTTTCTTACTGACTGGATCTATTAACACGAGTTTAGGGATGTTTGATACACCTGACTTACTTCTGTCAGCTTCAATTGACTGCCTAGATAGTAGGGTCTTAACTCCTTTAAGGCACCTGTTTACTGAGGACATGCAGCAGGTACTAACTGAGAAAAGAAAGCTTGCTGCTAGAAAATCATATATTAGCCAATGGAAAAAAGCTTTCTGGTTGGTGCCAACAACATAACCAGCACCCATTCAGGGTTAGTTATTGTAGATCAGTGTGTGTGATATACCTTTAAGAAGCTTAACAGTGAGTCGGCACATGCATGCAAGCACTTAGCATATGCAAGCAACAGTGCCATTTTGAGTGAGCAGCCAGAGTATGAGCATGCAAGTATGTAGTCAGTCAGATAGGTCGTTTAAGTTTAATGTTCCTGCCATCCACGCTGATATATTTGTATACAATAAACCACTTAAACGAACACCCAAGCCTCAACATCGTCTTAATGCACATAAGAACGACGTGGTGTCAGAATGGGATCCAGAGTTACAGGCATGAGGCAACCGGTTAAAGTTGGAGGAATATACAGGAGTGGATCACCCTACTGCTCAAACGACTCACAAAATGGGTCAGAAACAAATTCCAGGTACTAAAACTTGCTTAAATTATTTCTTTTGCTATAAGTATAAAATGAAGCACTCAGCACGCTGAAAACAAATTTCTTATTAAACAAAATGTCCGAAACTGTGAGGCATTCATAAAAATATTTGAATTAATTACGAAAATGCTTGAAACAATATCCGAATCGCATAAAATATACAAAAAAGGGGAACCGTATTTTTTCGCCATGTGCTTTTTTGTATTAACTAAAGCTATTCCAAATATCCAAAGTGTGCAAAGTGTTTGCAAGTGTGTGTAGTATTACAGTGCAGTTTTTTCTCAAAGTAGTTATTTCAAAGCACATTTCTCAGAGAACTGTATTTTTAAGAGTTTATTGTACATTTGAATGTTATTACAAGTACCTGGCGTGTATGCATGTTCGTACATAATTACAAGGGCCAGTTTTGTGTTGTGTTTTACTATAATCTGAGGGCAAGGCAGAAGGATTTCTCAGACCCCGTACCGCTTGTGTGACACACTGAGAAAGATTTTTCTTCGAAACAGTGATTTAACGTTAAAAATTCAAAGTCAAAAGTCAAAGTAAACTTTATTGTCATTCAGAAATCACACAAGTGCAAAAACTGAACGAATCGTATCTCCAGACTCAGTGTGCAGATAACATATAGACTATTTTCACAGACATTTACACACGTAACACCTGGCTATTACATCACAGACATGCAGGTAGACAGACTAATATTGCACATAATTAGAAACACATTTTAACATTTTTTTTAACTGAACACTTACTTGCACGAGACTTTAGTATTGCACAGGTACTTGGTTAAGACATTGCATTGATCCTTGCACAGAAAAGACATTGAGTATTGCACTGTGAATATTAGAGTATTGCACTATGGACCTTAGAATATTGCACTATGGTTAATTTATGAATTTGCTTGTATTGCACTGAAAGAAGAGATATTTTACTGCATTGCTAGTGCCCTAGATGGCCTATAAGTTACAGTCATGGTGAATATTGCACTAAGTATTAGGAGAGACTGGTAACCAGGTTCTTGTACAAATTGAGAGAGTTTCTACTGACCCAGTTGCGCATCATGGAATGTAGTGGTTATTAGAGTTCAGCAGCCTGATGACATTAGAGAAGAAGCTGTTCCTGAATCTAAACAAATAAATAATGCCTAAATCTAAGTAAATAAATCTGAATTAATGAATTAATCTGAATATAAATAAATAAGTAAATAGGGCCATTGATATTTATCAGATGTACGAGCTTACAGAAAAGTACACAAGTATGCTTACAAATGAGAATAACTGCGAAAGGCGCAGTGACAAAGCTCATGTTGATAGTATGCAGCACATGGTTAAAAGAAACAGGCTTAAGCACATAGCAGCTACTGCAGGTCCTGTAACAGTCCCTGGGAAACCCAGAGTCTTTCCAGCAAATTCCAGAGCATGCCTAGTGAAGCAAAAGGAGGGTGAGTCAAAGTCAGGATATGTGTCCCATCCAGCCTTATAGTCAAGTGTCATAATTGTGGTGGAAATCACGAACCCAAAAGGGAAAAGTGCTTACCTTTTGGTCAGCAATGTCATTCTTGCAAAAAGTGGAATAATTTCAAAAGGTTTTGTAAATCAAATAAGGCACATTCTTTTATTAACAGAGGGCATTCCATGAAGCAAGCTGATCAGTTAGATAGCTGCGAAGCCTACCTTTTATGTTAATGGTGTGTCTGTGCTTGGTGAAACAGTTAATGCAGTAGATTTGTGGGCAAATAATGAAACCTTTTGTACTGTTTGGATTAGTGGGAGTCCTGTAGAGTCCAAAGTAAATACTGGCTCAAAGTGCAATGTTAGGTCAGCAGAAATGTTTGCTAGAGTAAAAGCTGCAGAACAACTTGATTTGACAAAGTGTGCAAAGCTTATTGCTTATGGTGATGAAGATTCAGATTGAAGGCGTAGTAGTGCTTTCATGTTATTCTGCTAGGAACTACCATGACTTGCAGTTTTTCGTAGAAAAGAGACACGTGCAGTAATAATTAGGCCTCAGAGACCGTTTGAAAATGGGACTGCTTTCATTTAATAAAGAAGTCCACCATGTAAGCCTGAATGACAACAGCTCAAATTTCACCCAAACTATTTTTTTTGAGTTTGCTGATATTTTTGCAGACAAACTAGGCAAACTACCAGTTGTGTACTCTCTGAAGTTAAACCCTGAAGTCTGCCCAGTTGTCAGACCAGCACGGAAAGTTCCAGTAGCTATGCAGAGCAGAGTCAAAGCTGAGCTAGACAAAATGGTGCAGCTAGGAGTAATTTGTCCAGTAGAAGAACATACTGGATGGGTATTCTCCATGGTAGCTCATAAGAAAAGCTCAGATCATATCAGAATATGTATTGGTCCAAGAGATTTGAACAAAGCATTAAAAAGGCCTCATCATCCAAGGCGCACAGTTGGAGGTTGTTGCCCTCATGCCAAATGCCACTGTTTTTTCTGTCTTAGATGCAGAGTTCATTTTGCCAAATTTTGCGTGACCGAAAGTCTTCATTGTTAACCATGTTTGGTACGCCATTTGGAAGATACTGATTTCTGAGAATGCCATTTGGGATAAATTTTGCCAGTGAAGTCTTTTAGCGTGCGAAGGAGCAATTTTTTTCTGGCTATCCGTGTGCTATTATAGTAGATATTCTGGTAGAAGGCAAGGGTGAAGCCAAACATGACAGAAACCTCAAAGTTCTGGAAAGAACACGTCAAGTGAATCTTAAGCTGAATCCTCATAAGTGCAAGTTCAGGCTATGAGAAGTTACTTATGTTGGTCACTTGTTTACTAGTTCTGGCTTATGACCAAATCTTCCAAGCAAACAGCAGTTCTCGATGCTAGCTCAAGACAGTGTCCAGGCCATACAAGGTTTACTTGGCATGGTCAACTATCTATACAAGTTCATTCCAGATTTAAGCCAGCTTTTAGCACCACTTAGAGAGCTGACACGCAGAGATGTAATTTTGTCTTTGTCAGAACAGCACCAAAGCGTATTTGATGTACTGAAGCAGAAAATTGCTAAACCACCAACTCTCAGCTACTGTGAAGTTCACAAACCAGTTACTCTTTCTTGTGATGCTTCTAGGTTTGGTGTAGGTGCCGTCATTCTTCAAGAGTGTAGACCAAATAGCCTGTGCATCGAGAACTCTTAGCCAGACCGAGATGCAATATGCCGAAATTGAGAAAGAGCTCTTAACAGTTGTGTTTGCATGTTCAAAGTTCCATGATTATATTTATGGTCAACCTATCCAGATCGAAACTGATCACTAACCTGTAGTTACTGTTTTGAGAAAGCCTATGCATGCAGCTCCTGCCAGGTTGCAACGTATGATGCTCAAATTACAGAAGTATAGTTTCAATCTTGTTTACACAAAAGGCAAACTTCTTTATCTTGCTCATACTTTATCCAGATCGCCAGAAAAAACACAGAACAGCATAACAATGAGCAACTTGATTTTGAGGTCATGGAAGTGAGAAATTTTTCTTCCACACCTCTTGAGGAGCTCAAAACTCACACAGCTTCAGATCTAGTTCTCCAGAAGCTAAACCTCTTTATCAGTCAAGGATAGCCTTCCAAACAATCTTGTTTACCAGTAGAAGTGCAACCATATTTTCCATACAGAGATGAGATTTTGTAAGACAATGGTATCATCAAGAAAGGTTCTAAAGTGGTTGTTCCAAAGTCCTTGCCACAAGAGTACATTCAGATTTTGCATCATGGCCACCTAGGAACTGATTCTACCAAAATAAAGGTGAAAGGTCTAGTATTTTGGCCTTTTATGTCAAGAGATATTGAGAAAGTACTTTCATTTTGTTCAGTGTATAACAGTACAAAGACGCATCAACAAAAGGAACCACTTCAGTTAAGCCGGATTCCTGAACTACCATGGTCGATAGTAGCCACAGATATCTTTGAGTGGAAAGGTCAACATTAGTTGATGTTAGTAGACTCTTATTCAAATTGGTTTGAGATTGACATACTTCCCAACCTAACTTCCAGTACTGTCATTACTAAGTTGAAGTGACATTTTACTGTCTGTAGTAGTCCACACAAAGTTATTTCTGACAATGGTGCACAGTTTACTAGTCAGCAGTTCGTGATTTGCAGATGAGTGGGACTTTGCTTATTTTATGAGTAGTCCTAAATACCCCCAGTCAAACAGCTTGGCTGAACATGCAGTTCAAAGTGCAAAACAGCTGTTAGTGAAATCCAGACGTGACAATACTGATGTTTTTCTAAACTTGTTAAATCTATCAGTAAAAATTAAATGAAAACTTCAGCCAAGCTAGAACTTCCACTGAGTGACCTCATAAACCTCTTGTATCAGAGGCACATGGGATATATGGAAATGACCCTTATGAACATCAGGTGTTTCAGCTATATGGCGATTCTGTATGCCCATGACTTTTTTATTTTTTTAGTTTTTACTGATTGTTTTTTGTTTTTTCTGTGTGACCTTCTCACTCATTGTTTTAAACTTGTTAAATCTCAGAAACATGCCTCGTGATGATCATCTTAGTTTGCCTGCCCCAGAGAGTTATGTTGAGACCAACTAGAACCACACTACCAATCAACACTAATTTGTTGGCTGCATGTGCTAAGAACAACAAAGCAGTAAAAGCCCAACTGTTGAAAAAGCGTTTGTCCAAGTAGTCTTCCTGTGATAAAACCAGCAAATCGCTCCATTCTTTGCAAAAAGGGGAGATAGTGAGAATGCAGAAGTCAAAAGGTTTTGATTGCATCGGATTTGTGAAAAGTTTGTGTCAAGAGCTGAGATCGTACATTATGAAATCAGAAGGAGCAGAATTAAAACGAAACTGGAAGAATTTCTTACCAGTGTCTGAACCAGAGTTACAGCATCTTGCCTATGACAAAGGCTTCTAGTTCTCAGAGTGACTTGTCCAATTTTCCTGTTCCAGAGGACATTCCGTCAGCAATCCCCATTCCTGAGAAAATCCATGAAACTCCTCAAGCAGAACATTCCCCAGTGACTGTCCCTGTTGCTAAACCCAGTCCTAACTTTTATGTCATGCGATCAGGTCGCATCTCGAAACCTAGTTCCAGTTACACAGCAACGTGGACATGACTGTTTTTCTTTCTTAGTGTCTGTATAAATTCCATGCCTATTAAAATGTCATTGTTTATATGACATAGCTCAGCAAAGAGGGAGAATGTAGATCAGTGGTGTGATGTACCTGTAAGAAGCTTTCCAGTGAGTCAGCACATGCATGTAAGTACTGAGCACGTGCAAGCAACACTGCCATTTTGAGTGAGCCGCCAGAGTGAAAGCAAGCAAGTATGTAGTCAGTTCGTTTAAGTTTAATGTTCCTGCCATCTATCCTGATTATTTGTAAACACTACTTAAACACCTAAGCCTCAACGTCATCTTAATGCCTGTAAGAAGAGCGACAGTTATCAACTGGTTTTCCAATAATTGTATGAGTTACTATCCTGTGATCTTTCTTATTCTCTATCATGGTTCATTTACCAGCCATTTCTGCATGTCTGTCCAAAGATGATCCTCTTTTGAAGCAGTATCATGTCAAAATGTTTTCAAAAGGGGTTTTGCATAAGAGGCCTCCATGTAAACCAATGACCCTTCCTTGGGATCTTAATTTTGTGTTAGAGAAACTAACATTTACTTCATTTGAATCTGGATATCAGGTTATACTTGATTGCTCTGACCTCTGAAGAAGAGTATATGAGTTGCAAGCTGTTTTGGTGAATTAATCCATTCTAATTTTCCACAAGGACTGAATTTCTTTGAGACCTAATCCTTTTTTTATGCCTAAAGTGATCACATTTTTCTTTAACCCAAACTGTCCATCTCCTCATTTTCTTTCTTAAACCTAAAAGTAAGTGAGAAAGGATACCTCATACCTTGGTTGTTCACAGATAACTCTAGTACTATCTTGACAGAACTACAACTTTCAGATCTTCGGATCAGTTCATTTCCTGTGATCTGTGTCAAAGCAGACCATTTCCAAAAGGTTGTCTGAGGCTATACTCACCCTAACAAAACTGTTCAGACAAGGTCAGGGCCCGTTCTACCAGTGTCTTGGCTTCAGCTATGGCTTTTTGAAAAAGATTGGATTCTAGAAGTACTGCTACTTCATCCTGTATACATGTTTCTACATAGCACTGCAATCTTGATTCTTTCTCTTGGTCCAGCTCAGGCTTTACTAGGACCATGCTCCAGAGACTCCTGTACCCTTCTCTTTCCACCTCCCAAATATAGTTGGGTATGGTAATCTACCCATATAGCTAAGGCTACTGCAGCAGTGATCAATTTGATGAACATAGTAAAGCTGGCTAAGTAAACTTACCGTAACAGTAGATGTTTTAATGATCACTGCTACAGTAGCTGCTGTCTCCCACCATCTCCCTTGTTTTTTGGTGTGTTTTTATGCCAGGGTATGGACATTTATTTTCTGCTGTTCCTAACATTGTCCTTTCAGGGCTAAGCCTCCCTATCTGTGATAGCATGAAAGCTGTGAAGGACTTAGCAGCCAAACATGTCTGTTAGTCAGCTCAGCTCGAGCTGCTTGACAGTTTGGGTGTGTTGAAGGTGCCTTGAAGCTTTGGAAGCTGGCTGGCTGTTATATCCTTGGCAGGATATAACCCATATAGCTAAGGCCACTGCAGCAATGATCATTCAAACGTCTATTGGTATAGTAAGTTTACTTACACAGTTGTACTGTCCCCAAGTTGGTTGGCCCTTTGCTGATTGTGGTGTTTGTAACATAGTGGTGCTCACTGGTAGAGAGAGGACATGCCCCCAAGTGCTTCAGCTTCTGCAAAAAACTGCTGAATTGTGATTGGTGGAGAGAATGATCCCATATTTGACTTCAAAGAAGGTTGTCTTGAACATTTGTGGTGACTGTCAATGTAACTTCTGTTTCCTTAGTTCAGAATAAAGATTAGTCAAATTCATTTAAATTGGTCTAACTGTAATGACTTGCCATTGGCTGCTGTATAGTCCTGTCTTCAATGAAACCTTTGAGAAATTTCTTTGAATAAGTTACATTAATTATGAATATTTCATATTTTCCTTTGCAGGCATTGTTTCATGGCAAATTTATTGACACTGGTTTTTCATTGCCATTCTATAAGCGTATGCTAAGCAAGAAGCTTACCATCAAAGACCTGGAATCTATCGACCCTGAATTTTACAACTCTCTCATTTGGATAAGGTTTGTATTTTTTTTTTTGTGTGTGTGATGTACATTTCTAAGGAAATTTAGATTTTTTTTCCTTTATATTAGCAGGATTATGTTTTTCTTACATTCATACAATTGAATATTTTCAGGGACAACAACATTGAAGAGTGTGGTCTAGAAATGTATTTTTCTGTTGATATGGAGATCCTAGGAAAGGTTACATCACATGACTTGAAAAAAGGTGGCTCTAATTTGCTAGTAACAGAAGAAAACAAGGAAGAGTATATTGGGTAAGATGATTTTTTTTGTGTTTTAATTTCTGTAACTGTATGATCCAAAATGATGCTGAGATAACGTATCCCAGAAGCCTGTTGTAATGGAATAAAGATGTTCATCGTGTTTCACTGTTGCAGTCGTTACACTTGGGTTATCCTGCTGACAGGCTACCCTGAGTCGGCCTGAATTCCAAAGTCCTGGTCCAGTGTCGGTTGCTGTTGCCTCTTCCCTGACGTCAGTGCGCCAGTGGTATATAAGATGCAGCCGATGCCATTTTCTTCAGTCTTTCTTGCCGCGCGGTGCCCGAAGCAAAAGCAGTTCTCAAGTGCCGGTCGGCCGACTCCTGAGATTTTCGCATTTGAATTTCAGATCGGAAATCTTCAGTAAAGCTAAGTACCCCATTGGGGAAACTTTTTCTTGCTCCAGACCGATGTCAGTAAAAGTTAACAATTCTATTTCTTGTGGGAAGCAAATACCTCATAAGGATTTTCACTCTTACTCTATTCCTTGCCTAGGCCCTGACCACGTTGCTGGTTGTCAGTTTTGTGCTAGATTCAACCAACGCACTATTAAGCGTCTGTTTGATTTTGCTTGACATTACTTTGGCCGAAGGTTTAACTATATAATGCCGTCGGAACAGCCGACGACTGGAGTTCATAAAAAGCGCAAAGACAAAGAAAAGGACAGGCATCCGAGGTCCAAAACTGATGAAGCCTCTTCTAGGCCAGTCACCGGTTCTCAGTGAGGTGCTTTCGCAGCCCATGACACCCGCTACCTCAAAGCCACAGGCCGCCACCGACTCCCACGTGGAGACAACTAGGCCTCTGGAAACTCAAGGTATGGGCCTACAGAGACTATTCCCTCAGATGGGTCCAGAACTGCTGAGCAGGCATCGGCTTCTGAGGGTGTTTTCAGACCTACACAGCTTACTATCAAGACCACTTCAGCAGCCAAGGCAAAGTCTAAAACACCATTAAAGACAAAGAAACAAGTACAGCATTCTCCTGGACAGTCATCCATGCCAAAGAAACAGATGCTTAAAATGGCCGAGGACCTTATTACTTTGATCAGGTGTTCCCATCCCCCTCCTGATAAAAGGCCTAGGCAAGACACTGACTATGACTCCTCTGACCAGGTTTCTATTTCCTCTGATTCCTCTTCAGAACAGGGATATTCTCTTCCTCCCTATGAGGACTTTGACACTGAAGAATCTATCCCTTCAGCCTCTCCTCCTCAGGATTACTCTTTTGGGGAAACCTTGCACTCCATGAGACAGCATTTCCATTGGGAAAGCCAGAATTATTCAGAATCCAAGAAAAGGCTCCGAGACTTTCTTTTACTGACTCAGCACAGGCCCCTTGCTATCCCCCGTGTACTAGATATTGTTGATGATGTTTTTTCTGAATCCAGTTTGTCTCCTGATTCTTTAACCCCTGCAACAATCAAACCAGATAGGTACTACAGGGTCCCAGATTCTCATAAATTTCTTTATATAAACCCTGCTGCTGACCCAGAAACAATTTCTCAGGGTCACAAAGGGGTCAAGGCTTCCACTGCAAAAAAACCTGTTCCCTGTGATAGGGATTCTAGAGCACTGGACAGATGGGTGGAAAAAAGTTTACACCTCTGCTACTTAGCTGTAAGGGCTTTAAAACTGCCAGTTTCATATGCTTTAAATATCAACAATATCTGATGTCTTTGCTAAAACAGAAAATGATTACAAGCTCAGAATGCCCTGAAAATAAGGAAATGCTGGATTTATTGCATGCAGCTGAACAAGTGGGAAAGCATACTTTGCAATGTGGTTTTGATTCGTTAGAGGCTTCTTGCAGATCCGCAGTTACGGGTTCTGTCATTC
This sequence comes from Protopterus annectens, assembly GCF_019279795.1. NCBI lineage: Eukaryota > Metazoa > Chordata > Ceratodontiformes > Protopteridae > Protopterus > Protopterus annectens. Next base: position 1,909,600,276 of record NC_056731.1, read on the forward strand.
GAAGGCATGCTTGGTTAAAAGAACAAAGTTTACCTGATCATGTTAAAGCAAAATTATTGGATGCTCCATTACAGCATGATACTTTGTTTGGTGTTAAGGCAGAAGAGGTGTTAAAGAAAATGGAGGATAAAGCAAAATCAGTGCAGACAGTAAAGGATTTCTTACAGGTTCAGCCACCCAGATTTAGCAGGAACTGGCCTTCAAAAAATTGGTCCTTTCCAGTGTCAGACAGGCCACAAAGAGGCAGATACAGATGCTCAAGAGGCAGATCTCAGCCCCAAGACTCATACAGACCTAAACAGTGGTGTGCTTCAGCCCGCAAAGGCGGAGAAGACAAATCACAACCTTATAGGAAACAGTCCCAATGACTTTCCTCTACCTATGCCGAGCACTTACCTTTTGGAAGCACCCTTAGGGGGAAAACTAGCACTTTTCTCACAAAATTGGCACACAATCACCCATGACAAATGGGTACTAAATATTTCTCAGGGTTACAGGTTCCACTTTCAAACCCTACCAAGACCAAAAGGTATGCCAGACCTGCCACACAATCAATGGGCAGAGGCACAAAGACAAATTTCTGCTCTCATGGACGTGAGGGCTATTCAAAAAGTACCACAGGAAGATCAGGGACAAGGATTTTACTCAAGACTTTTCTTGGCACCCAGAAAGGACAATACTGGACCTGTCTACTTTAAATACTTTCCTGGACATTGCAAAATTCAAAATGTAGACACTACAGCAACTTCTACCCATGCTGGGCAAGAAGGCTTAGCTAGTTACTTTGGACCTCAAAGAGGCATACCTGCATGTCCCAATCGGACAAACTTGCAGAAGATACCTCAGATTTATAGCTGGTTCAATGCATTACCAATTCTCTGCACTGCCCTTTGGCTTATCTACTGCTCCCAGGGTCTTCACAAAATGCCTGGCACCAGTAAATGCTTTTTGCAGACAAAAAGGAATCGAAATATATCCCTACTTGGACGACTGCCTTATTCAAGCAGAGAGCAAGGGCATTCTGCTAAAGCATCTAGCGTTTGTAAAAAGTTTACTAATTTGCCTAGGGTACACAGTAAACGAAAAGAAATCAAAACTAGTGCCCTCTCAAGAGATAATATTCCTGGCTGCAAGCTTAAATACAACTGCCCAGATGGCTTATCTCACGCCAGACAAAGGCAACTGACTCATTACTTTCAAATGATGGCAACAGAGACCCAGCTACCTGCAAGAAAAATTCTGCAGGCTTTGGGCTTAATGGCATCCTGCATCCTGCTAATTCCATGTGCAAGACTGCATATGAGGAAATTACAATGGTATCTAAAAAGTGTTTGGACTCAACATTGCCACAGCCTGGAAACAATAATAACTCGTATTCCCTGCCTGCAACAGGAGTTCCAATGGTGGGCAGTGGCCTGTCACTACAACAAGGGACAACCTTTCACTTCACCCACAGCCAGGCAGACACTAACAACAGATGCATCGGATTATGCCTGGGGGGGTGCACATGGCAGGAAAATGTATTCAGGACACATGGCCCGCGGACCAAATGCATCTTCATATCAATCAAAAAGAGATGCTAGCTGTACAGAATTCCCTGACAGCCTTCAAGGATCTACTACATCCAGGACAACTATTGCTAAAGACAGACAATACTACAGTTATGTGGTACATAAATAAGCAAGGGGGCACTCATTCCTACCCCCTCTGCAGACAAGCCATGACTTTGTGGAACACAGCACTGACCTATCAAGTACATCTGCAGGCACAATTCCTGCCAGGAAAGAAAAATACTCTGGCAGACGAACTAAGCAGAAACCTCATGGTCCCTCATGAGTGGAAACTAGATCCACAGGTCTTCAGCATGATAACAAGGAAATGGGGATGCCCAGACATAGATCTATTTGCCTCCCTTCACAACTGCCAACTACAGAGATTCTGCACAAGGACTTATCACTCACAAGCATGGAAAGTGGATACTCTATCACTCAGCTGGAAAACCCTAACTGTTTATGCCTTTCCACCACTGCCTCTCCTTCCCAAGGTACTCCTAAAAGTCAGACAAGAGAAGCCAAAAATTATTCTGATTGCCCCAGACTGGCCATGCCAGCACTGGTACCCAATCCTAAAGAGCTTGTCTCAAGGCCTAGCCTGGACTTTGCCTCAAATTCTTCATCTTCTGACTCAACGAAACAATCAGATCCTGCACAGCCAACTCAGGACCTTAAATCTGGCTGCATGGCAAATAATATAGCCACTCAGAACACACCTCTCTCTAAAGCTGTTATGGATGTCCTTTTGGAAGCCAGGAGGCCCAGCACCAGGAAATCTTATGCAGAAAAATGGAAGAGATTTTGTGCTTGGAACCAGGCACAAGGACTTGAACCACTTGTTCCAAATATTTCTCAAATTTTACAATACCTGACTGAGATGCTGGACAAAGGCCTATCCTTCTCATCAATTAAGATCCATGCCTCTGCCATTTCAGCTCATTACAATATGGAACCTCCTATTTTCTCACATCCACTGCTAAGACAGTACCTCAGAGGGGCAAAAAACATAAGACCCCCAAGGAGAGCTCCGATACCTGCATGGGACCTCAACTTTGTCTTGGAAAAGCTCGCACTGCCTCCTTTTGAGCCAGCCAATACAGCTGATATAAATTTTTATCATGGAAAACTGCTCTGCTTCTAGCAATAACTTCAGCAAGAAGAGTCTCAGAGTTACAGGCATTAATGGCAGTGGAACCTTTTTATCATTTTTCATCCGGACAGGGTTTCTCTAAGGATAAACCCAACATTCTTGCCTAAGGTGGTATCCAGTGTGGCTCTTAACCAAACCATTCATTTGCCAACATTTTATCGAAATCCCCAGAATAAAAGGGAAAGACTTTTTCACTCTTTGGACATACACAGGCAGCTACGCTTATACTTGGGCAAAGCAAAAGCTTTCAGAAAAACTGAGCAACTGTTAGTAGCATATGCTGCAGGATCACAAGGAAAGGTTATCTCAAAGCAGACTATTTCAAAATGGATAGAACACTGCATTCATTTCTGCTATGCACAGCATGGCAAGTCAGTGCCTAAGAATATTAGGCCACATTCTACTAGGGCAGCAGCCACTTCAGCAGCCTTTCTCAGAGGAGTACCAACCAAGGAAATTTTGGAGGCTGCAACTTGGAGTTCATTGCACACTTTTACCTAGCATTATCACTTACCTCTTTACTCTAAATCCAGAGCAGGCTTTGCCACTGCAGTTCTGCAGGGCCTCATAGCCACTCCTAATCCTATGTAGACCCAGCCGCCCTACCTCAGCTTTGGGATTCACCCCAAGTGTAATGACTGCAGCAGTAAAACACGATGAACATAGTACAGTTGTGTACCTACCATAAATGTAGATGTTTGAGTTATTCACTGTTGCAGTCCAGGTTACCCACTCTCCATCCCCCTTTCTTTGCTGGGACTTATCTATACTTCTCTATCCTTTACAACCTATGTGGTGTATTTGCTTGTAGATGAAGGTATTGTTTTTTTTTTTACTTTACTGTATGTTTTTATAAGGATTATGTTATGCCCACCTTATTGGGGGCACCTGACATCTGGGGCAAGAAAAACTGAAGAAAATGGCTTCGGCTGCATCTCATGGCGCACTGATGTCAGGGAAGAGGCGACAGCAACCGACGCCGTACCACGACTTTGGAATTCGGGCCGACTGCGGGTAGCCTGCTAGCAGGATAACCCAAGTGTAATGACTGCAACAGTGAATACACTTGAACATCTACATTTATGGTAGGTACACAACTGTACTGTATACTGTTACACCGGAGTGGAATGACTCTTGTTTCTGCATAGGATAGAAAGGACATCTTTTCCATGTCTTCCTTTGGCATTTGCTGCTAAAGAATTTAAGATTTTGACTGCCAAGGAATTTAGAATTCTGTGTTTGGGATTATCTGTATCAAGGATACATAAGCTCAATTATTGGTCTCCCAAGACAGGCAGTTTTTGTCCTACTTATATAGTTTGGGTCATGATTCTCATCAGACGTGATCTACATTCATGTCTAAGTAACAAGCTGAGTGTCACAGTGGGTCACATATTTCCACAGAGATATGTACCAGCATTCCCTTTATAGTCTCTAGGAGGGGCATAGTGTTAAAAACCTGTATAAGTGCCAATAATATAATCCTACCAAACAGAAGCCCTGTAGTGAGAAGTTGCTGGCCTGCCTTACAGCTTGGAAGATGGCAGCTGTTAAGTGATCCTATGTTTGAGCTAGCAGGATTGTCTTCACCCAGAGAGAGCTCCAATCAAAAATTTAGAATACTCCATGAGGACAAACGCTCAGAGAGCAGGTCACTGCTTAGCCCTCAAAATCTATGTCTAATGTTAAAATTGCTCACATGCCAGTCCCTGTTAGTAAGTAGCTCATGTTTGATTAGTGAGGACTTAAGTGTACGTTTTTTTTCCTGTTTGACAGAGGATGGGTGGGATCTCAAGATGTGAGCCACAGCTTTCACCCTGGGGGATTGGTCCTATGCTTCTTATGCTGCCAAAACCATGCTCTATCAGTGGGAGCCAGAGTGACCAGCCTGATCCTGAGGAGTGGCCTCTTAAGTCACCCTGTCAGAGACTGGCAGTACTCATGACTGTGGCCTGTTTCCTATCCCCCCACCAAGACCTGGTTATGCCAGCAGGTCCCATTTGAAGAGATCCATTGGGTTGTCTTGTACCATGGGCTAAACATCCACCTGATGTTTGTGTGGTAGGTATCTCAACTAGATAATATGAAACTGCAACCTTGAAGCATACAGGTTTGATGCCAGTGCCAGCTCCAACACAGGCCTTTGTGCAGAATTCACTATTTTTGATAGGTGTATTGTACCCTGAACACACCAGTTACATGCTTACATTCATACAGTACCTTTTATGATACAATTTTTGAAGAGGATTCTTCACCTCATACCACCCAAGATGGGATCCTGCCCCCGCCTCGATCTAAACTGTGTGCTTGCAAAACTGACACTACCTCTGCTTGAAGCAGCTGCTTCTACCCCTATACCCTTATCAAACTTCTGAGTTGGGAAACAGCTCTCCATTTGGCTGTCACCACAGCTAGGCAAATTTCAGAGCAGCAAGCCTTGATTTAAAAAAAAAAAAAAAACTTTCTTAGCCCATCTTTTCATATCTTAGATAGTGTCAGAAATTGTCCATAAGTCAGGCTTTTCATCTCCCAGTTTTCTTCTCTCAACCACAGGTCAAGGGAGAGATAATCCTATACTCCCTCAATTTACACAAACAACTGAGATTTTATTTAGGACAAACTTCACTAACCTAGCAGACCAACTGAACTGTCAGTGGTGCAACAGGTAGCACATTCACTTTTGGTGCTGAAGGCTGTGGGTTCACTTCCCACACCAGGATGATGGATTGCTGACATTGCAGTGCAGCAGAAGGTGCAGAGTACTGCATTCGTGAGTGTGTTGTCTTTTGTTTGAGACATTAAAGCAGGGCCCCATCAGTCTGAGTTGGTGGTAGCTCAGGTGGATGTAAAAAAATCCCATGGCACATTTTGAAAAGACTAAGGGAAGTTCCCAGATCCCCTGGCCAAATTTCCCCTAGTAGTATAAATACCACATCAGGTCTCTCCTACTAGCCTAGTGGGACTAACCCAGTCAACAAAGGGTAAATAGAAATAAATTACTGTTGGTGAAATTTGCTTAGAGTAAGCAATGGATACCAGTAGGCAAACAGACCTTTTGTAAGCGAGTTGCAGACTGTATTAGCTTCTGCTTTTCTTATGATGGAAACTAGCAAGCACACTCCACCATGGCTAAAGCTGCTATCATCCGTCTTCTTGAAAAGAATCCTTACATAGACTATTTTAGAGGCTGCCACTTAGCCTCTGTCCACAATTTCACCAAGCACTCCCATTTACGGACCATTTCCAGGGTTGGAACCGAGATAGACTCCAACTTTCTGCAGAGCGTCTTGTTTCTGGGCAAGTCCTCAGTCCATCCACCCCAATATTCTGCTTTTTAAATTTTCCCACGAGTCAGTACTGCTGCAACATTGACTACCCTACTTGCGTAGATAACTTACCTTAATTTTAGATGGTTGATAGGTCAGTGTTGCAGTACCATTTATCTCCCTTCTGTTTTTCTACTTATCCAGGGTTGGGGTGAGTTCCTGTGCCACTCTCCCACCATTAACTTCTCTTATCCAACTTCTCTAGAACAGTGTGTCAGTCTCTCACTGTTGGTAAGTTGGTCAGAATATGCTGTGCCTGCAACATTGGCCTTCAGGTTTTTCTTGTTCAGAAAACTTAAGATGACACTAGCCAGCACGCCACTTATATCCCCAACATGTTGATATGCAATGGCCTTTGAGCACTATTTGGCTGGGGTAGGAGAAAGACTCAGGCATTCAGGCCACATGAGAGCTTCTGCATGGCAGCAAACCCAAAAAATATGCACTGCAACGGCGACCTACTCAAACATCTACAATTATGTTATCTGCACATTTGCACGCACGCACTTCTTTTTTAAGCTGTGCAAGGGCAGTTACAACAGGCTTCTGCACAGACTGTATTTACTCACACAAGATATTGGTTTTTGATGCACCCCAGACTGGAAACTCTTCAATTAACTGCCTGGATGGTAGAATTTTGATTCCTTTCAGGCAGCCTTTTCTGTGGATTTGTAGCATATGCTGGATAAGGTGAATAAAAATGCCACTAGAAAATCATATTTGTGTAAGTAAGATTTTCTAGTTGGTGCTAGACTAAGAACCAGGATTCTCTTCAGGTCAGGTTGCCACCGGTTCTTGATTATTTGTATGAGATACTGTTCTCTGGCCTTTTTTATTTCTCTGTCAAAGTGCATTATTTGTCCATTTCTGTTTGTCTGCCCTTAGTTCCCCCTTTCTAAACATCCTAAAGTTACAGTTTTGAAAGGGGTGTTGCATATCTGGCCACCTAGAAAACAGATGGCTCCTCCTTGAGATCAGGACTTTGCACTTGAAAAGCTTACTTTTTCTCCATTTGAACCAGCTTATCAGGCTGATTTTGAGGTTTTTAATATGGAAGACTGTATTTACTCATTGCTCTTAACGTTCGATAGGAGTATTATCTGATTTACAAGCACTTATGGTGAGTCAACCCTACCTCCTTTTTCACAATGACAGAGTTTCTTTGAGAACAAACCCATCTTTTTGCTTAAAGTTGCCTCTTTTTTGAACCCAAGAACAGGAGAGAAAAGAGTCTTCACACTCTGGATGACCATAGGCAGTTCAAATACTACCTAGTCAAAACTCATGTCTTCGGGAAAGCTGACCAGCTGTTTTGCCTTTTATGAAAATGAGAGGAAAGGGCAAACCAGTGTTAAAGCAGACTATTTCTAAATGGTTGTCTCATGCTGTTGCATTTTGTTATACTTGTCATAATGAGCTACTACCAGGCAGTGTTAGTGCTCATTCCACTATAGTTTTAACTTTCAGTGGCTAGAGTCAGCAGCTTCGTCCTCTGTACAGACTTCTACAAGGCACTACAAACTGGATTATTTTTTCTAATACAGAACAGGATTTGCTAGGTCTATTCTGCAGTGGCTCTTCTGATTCTTAGTTTTCTTTTTCCCCTCCCCTTCTTGCTTTCTTAGCTTTGGTAGTCTACCACATAACTTAGGCTACTGTAACAGTGATCTAATGTTTAACATGCTACAGTTGTGTAAGTAAACTTTAAAGCCACAGAGAACATCTAGCAGTGCAGGGCTACAGTTTCTTCCACATATTCAAGCCAGCTGTTGCACAGGTAGGGACCAAAGGTGGTGTCATTTCAATCTACATCAACAGCAAACTCGTCTCAAGACTAGTCAAACAGGCTGATGCATTTGAACTTCTCAGTGTCCAGATTTTCATAGGCAAAATCCCATGAATTCTTGCAAGCTATACATCACCTTATGTGATAAAAGAAACCCGTAATACTAAAGGCCGTCAAAATTCATCCCATTACTATTTTCATGGGCAACATCAGCTACCCAATTATAAACTGGTATACTTACACAACCCCAGACTTATAAGTCCAGAGATTCCTTGACTTTATAAGCGCAAACATCTACTAGGAGTGCAAACATACCCGATCTGACACTCACAAACCTGAGAGAACACTTGTACCCCCCCTGCCCCCCAGTGTAGTGTTTTCTGTGATAAGGTTGGACGACAAAGCTGTCTCATTCTATTAAAAATCAATTCTGTGACCCCAGCTAACCCCATAACATTTAGGAATTATTGTAACTTCCTACTGCTAAGATATAACCTGTCAAAATTTCAAGCCCCCAAACCCTGAGAACACAGCTGACTGTGCAGAATTGTTCATAGAAACTCTGTTGAATCATGTCAGTAAATGAAAAAAGAAAACTGTGCCCATCAGAAATAAGCCCAAAACTAACTCAGAAAAAAACAAACCACCCTGGTGAAATCCAAACATAAACATGTGCAACATAAGACAAAGTCCTATTCAAGATTAGTAAATGCTATGCTCAGCATGATAAAAACACTTTCATCAATCTAAAACTAAGAGGGCAAATTATTTATTTAATTACAGTTTGTTGAGCGGGAAAGTCCATTGGGCTAAAAAGAATCCTTTTTCAATGGTGGCCCGGGGAGAGAAGCTCCCCATACAGTATTACAATGTTGAATAACAACACCAAAGTAGCAAGATAAAAAAGAAATAGAATTGACAAAGAAATAATAATAGCAAAGCATTATGTGGCATGGCATATGACATAAGAAAACATGCTAGGATTACATGTAATAAGTTAGCCTTCTGCAGCCTAAAAAATTGAAAAAAAGTAGTTAGGCAGGATGAGAGCAGGAGCATTCCCATTTAGATGAGAGGTAGGAATGAAGTAAAGTCTTAAAATTAGAGTGGTTCTGAGTAGTTCGTATGTGTGGTGGAAGAGTGTTCCATTTGCGTGTTAGGGAAAATGACAACAGTTGTCCTGGACTACATATGGGTTTATAAACCTCGAGGATTTTGGTTTTTCATATCAGAGTGATCTTCCAGGAAGACGAAGGATGAAGATAGAAGAGAGGGAAGGACAGTTAGAGGGATTAAAGAAGAGTTAATGCATGATGCAAAGTTGAATATAAAAGAGATAGGAAGCTCTAGCCAATTTAAGGAGTGTGGGGAATCACAGTGGTGAGATGAGGACATGGAACCAGTAGCAAACTTAGATTTTATTGTAACAAGATGCAAGTTTTGCTGTTAGAGAGGATTGTAGGTTAGTAAGGAGAGGAGCTCTGTAGATAAGAGATAGACGTAGGTAAGTAACAGCAAGGGTATGTTTAGTTGAAGGGGTGTGAAACGGATTATGCCGATACAACATTCCGAGCTTTTGATGAGTTTTCTTGATATTAGTTTGTAGATGAATGTCAAACTTTAATGGTTCATTAATGATCACACCAAGTAGCTTAGTATGAGGAACTGTTTTGATGGGGATCTTGTTTTGGCTAACTATCAAGAAGGAGTTCTTGTCAATTTTAGTGTGTCTTGATGCAAGTGAATATCATGACTCAGTACTAGTAAAGGCATTTTAAGTTACTTGCATGAGATTTGTGAGGGCTTTGGAAGAACAGATAATAGTTAAGTCATCAGCATATTAAATAAGTTTAGCATTTGCTGGAAATTGTTAATAAAAATATTAAATAGTAAGGGACCCAGAATAGAGCCTTGGGGTACTTCTGTTGGAGTAAGAAGGAAAGAAGATGAGACATTATGTCTGCTATATCCAAATTTATGATAAAGATAGCCTCCCAGGCAAAGGACAACCACAAAGCCTTCTTTACCTATGTCCGACACATCAAGGGCAGTAACCAGCAATGTGCAGAACTAATTGTAAGTGGAGTCACCTACACAGAGCCAGCAAACTGCCGCAGGAATGGTTAAGGAGAGGCAAATTTAAACCAAGAGATGAAAGGTTAATATTGGTGGCCCAAGATAGTGGGCTACATACATGCTGGTTTACAAAGTCCTTTGAACATGTGAGAGAAATAGAAATAGACAAATGTAGGTTTTGTAAAACCAAATGGGAAACAGTTGCACATCTCGTTGCTGGTTGTGACATACTAATGGCAGAAGGACTGTATACTGAAAGACATAATAATGTGGCAAGACTGTTGCACTAGAGATTGTGCAAACATTATGGTGTTGAAGTGGCTGAAAAACACTGGAAACATGAACTACAAAGTATCGTAGAAAATGATGAAGTTTTCATCACATGGGATCACCCTTTACCAACAGCTCAAAAGATAGATGCTAGAAAACTGGATATAGTGGTCCATGAAAAGAAGACAGAAGTAGCATTGATCATTGAAATCGCCACACTCTGTGACTACAGTGTCTTGCGTACAGAGAGACAAAGTCATAAAATATCAGGATCTGCAGGCAGAAACAAGAGCAATGAGGAAGAAAGATACCCGGACAGTTCCAACAGTAGTAGGAGCAACCTACAATCATATTTAGATATGTTACCAATACACGTAACCAATACTGCGGTGGTGGTGGTGCTGCGGTAGCTTTGTCGCCTCGTAGCAAGACGATGTCCTGTTCGATTCTCAGCTAGAGCGTCTTCTGTGTGGAGGCATACGTGAATGGGGCGTGCCTTCGTTGAATGTTGTGCGTCAGGGCTGGTAACCCGGTACTTAAAAATCCACTACCAATCATTAGCGGACCGGAGTTCCGCTGTGGCGACCCCTAACCAGGAAAAGCCGAAAGACACAAACAAACCAATACATGTAACCCCATACGAATTTGCAGGAGTAGTCATTACTAGGCACATTGCGGGTGCTGCGAAGAGCACTTTTGTCTGACATCAAAGTATGAAACAATACTAATTTGATAAACTTTAATTGTACGTTGACTTAGGAATGGGGTCCATTCCCATATGGTATTAGAAACCCAATAGACTTGGAGAAATTAAAAAAGGAAAAAAGTCAGATGATGTAGCAGATGGCTGACAAATTCAGCTCCAATTTTAACTCCCCACTCCCCCAAACCATCACTAGAGGCAGGTCTTTTATGTGGTTTCTAAGGCCAAAGACACTGCATTAATAGGCCTCAATAATACCCAGGATGCCATCTGAATAGGCTTCAACACAACCTGTCAGGACTACTGTAAACTGTTTAACTGTAGCCTCCAAACATGCTTTGTGCCATGCGAATGGAGAATTACAACAGTTATCCCTCTGCACAAGGGCAGGCTGTCAGAAGAGCCTCGGAACTACAGATACAAGTCTAGTCTCAGATGCAAAACCGTGGAACGAATTGTCATGGAAATGATTAATAACAACATATAAAATCTTCCAGCACTGGATCCAACTCTTTTTGGTTTTGTCAAGGGCAGATCATGCTTACTCAACCTGGCAGACTTCTTTGAGAAGGTTACCAAGGCAGTGGATGTAGGCAGAATGGTGCGTACTGCCTATCATGACCCGGCTAAGGCATTTGATACAATATACCACTTTGGCATTGTAAACAAATTCACAGGTATAGAAATAAACTCTTATGTTACACAGTGGATAGCCAGCTGGCTGTCAGATACAACCAAGGAAGTTAAGATAGGGGAGACCACCTCCACAGAGAGGCTGGGTACTAGCAGAGTCTCTCAGAGATCTGTACTGGGTCAGTTCCTTTTGGCATTTACTTTTATGAAGTCAAAGCCAATGTCTAGGGCCTCTGGATGGCCATGTTTGTAGGTGATTGCTACCTAGGAGCAGTCATAGAATCCCCCTAAGATATTAGTATTCTACAGGAAGGACTTACAGACAAATGATTGGTGCCAAAGCTACAGCCTAAAACTCAATGCCAGGAAATGCATAATAGTACCCTTTGGGACGTCATCCACCCTAGGAAATTATATAATTGATAAAACACCCTTTATAGTAGAAGCAGTAGTTGGGTATTTGGGTACACACATAGATAGTAAGCTGGCTTTTGACCAGCATGAATCTAAGGTAGTAAGGAATCATTCTGTGTTGCTCAACTCATACGCAAGGGCATGGTGTCTAGGTCCAAGGACATCATTGTTATACTGTATTAGCCCTCATTAGGCCCATCATTGAGTACAACACCCCCTTCGGTATATACTTGATCGGCCCCCTTGCAACAACTGAAACATCCACAGAGGTACCCCACCAAAATAGTACAAGGCATAAACAACATATCCTATACAGATCACCTTATAGCCTTATCCCTGTAGTCTGTTTCCTGCAGAATGTTCAGAGGCGATCTATGCCTGGCATGCAAGGCATCCTTGGATTGCACTCTGATGGACCTTTTGTATATCCACAGAATCACTCAATCTAGGGATTTAAATTTTGCTTATGAGGTAAATAGGACATGTTAGTGAGATAGGTATGTGTCTCAGAGAATTCCCTTTCCCTGGAACAGGTTTCCCATCCATGTAAAGCAAAGCTGTTTCGTAACCCTAATCAAGAGAAACCTGGACCAGTGGATGGAAAATCGGAAATACTCCCTAGGTGTAGTACTTGTGTGTCTAATGGACAGAGATGGCTTGTAAATCTTGACCTAGCTTACATATACTCCTTAGAATAATCTCTAAGGCACATAAACTTGCAGGATACAGTTGGAATGCTTGTCTAGCTTTATAAAGGCCCCTGTGGTTGTTAGCTTAGTGCACCCCTATGCACTTGTAATATTAGATGTTCTAATAGATCACTGTTGCAATAGCTGCCCTTCCTTCCATCTCTATTCATTTGGTGTAATTTGTTTGATACTGACAGGGTGTGAATGAATATACCCTTATGTATATAGTTTACATTTTGGTATGTTTCCTCATATTGTTAGTTTTAGGGCTCTTTCCTCAGTTTCATGGGCAATAAAGCTCTGAATATTTTGGCTAACTGTCCTTTTATATGGAGCTCCCCTTGAGCTCTGGACAGTTGCATTGTATGGAAGATACCATTTAGCTTTGAAAACCTGGCTGGTCAGAGGTGGTTTGACCCAAGTAGCTTAGACTACTGCAACAATGATCTTTAGAACATCTACTGTTATGGTAAATTTACTTACACTATACTTTTCTATGGTTAAGATCAGACAGCCAGTCATAATCCTCTGTTACAGATATGGATGTAAATCAATCATTTGACTATAGAATATAAAATAATTGCTTATGTTAATATGCAGAGCTTGTTTGCTCAAAGCTGCAGTGAGTTAAACTTTCTGCCCTTGCTCAACTGTTTTCCTGATACCTGCTGAGCGACTACAAAAGATAAGTGCTTATTTTCAACTGTTTTCTGCACTTTCTGATTAACTAAAATAATTGCTGCATATTTTTTTGTTTAAACTGTGCAACTGTATTTTACTGCATTTTTAGGTTGTCTGCTAATTGAATTCCTCTTACAACTATAATTGCTGTTCATCTCCTTATTTTGTTCATTTTACTTGTATGCTGCACTTGAAAAACACTAGCATAGACTAGGTTCAGGTTTTTGCTGAATATAGTATTTTGTGATCTTTGCTGCTTGTAAAACAGTTAATCTTTTGTCTGGAGTGACCCCCATGTACCCTTGTGGGAGTAAGGTACAGTTTAGACTGATCTAGCTAGAGTTACTGTTGCAGGGCTCTGTTTAGTGTGTTTTGATTGGATAATTTGAACTTTGGCTGTTTCCTGTTTTTCTTCTTCAATAAGTCTCTGAACTGGTTTATGCATGTTTGAGCCTGTTTGTACATCACGGAGCATAGTGCACTATTGCACAGAGGGATTGCCAGTTAACAGACTCCTGCTCTCTAGCCTCACAAATATGACCTAAACCAGAGCTCTTTGCACCTAAACCAACTACTATCTGCCATATTCCCTCTTCAACTGTCATAGCCAGTCCAGAATTATTCCTTGGACCATGAACTGTCAGTTTCCCTGCTTTCCTTCTACCAGCCTGGTTGACATGGGTAAGGCAGTGTAGCAACTGTCTCATGTACACTGACAACCCTCTACTTCTAAATCATTCCTGTACTATTTGTGAGAGATGCACCTACATTATGAATCTGGAATCGCAGCTTTCTCGTGCAATAGATAGCAATACAGAGCGGGTTGTCAGTCCACCTTCCACAACTCCTAGTCATGACATACAGCATACACATAGACCAACATATGCGGAGATACTCACAAAAAAAATCTACCTGAACACCAGAGACCTCCAAAACACATACATACTAAACCAATCATAGCACCCAAAACACACAGTATACATAATGACACAAGCACAAGTGCCTCACTATCAAAGCCTGTAAGGCAACGCACATCCACTCCAAATATGTTAGTCATAGGAGACTGTAGTGAGGCGCACAGATGTCCCCCTCACCAGAAATTCACGGTCAGCTGTCTTTCTTATGCCAGGATTCGTCAGATCACACCGGCACTCAAGTCTCTCAACAAGTACCATTATGATTCGGTCATAGTACATGTTTGGTGTGAACGACTTGAGATGTACTTTCCTGGACTACAGTGAGGAGAGACATGATTGAGCTCTGTGACTGTATCACAGGCAGGTATGTCCCTAGCCTTGAGCAGCATATTACCCTTGCCTAGGATGATACCACAGTATAAACAGAAAATCATTGACTTCAGTAATTGGTGTAATTTTCACGAGGATGGTGCTTCCACTGACCACGGGAAGTGTAGACCTATTAGCCTGACTAGGCTTATCTACAAGGCCATGGAGCGAAGCTTCATGGACCTTATCAACAAAAATATAGGTAATCTCCAAACACTTGACCCTAATCCGTTTTGATTTGTCAAAGGGAGATCATGCTTGTTAAACCTGGTGGACTTTAGTAACATATGAAATGGGCTTTGTACTCTATGATAGGTCTAACAAATGCTGAATACAGTGGAACAATTACTTCCTTGGACCTAGACGCTATACCTTTGTTTATAAATTGCAAAACCTAGAATGATTTCCTCACTACTGTACACACGACTAGTGAGTCAACTCTTAGGGGTGTGTTGTCAATATATTTCCTGGGGTGGATTACTTCACAAAGGATATTTTTATGCATTTCTTGGAATTTAGTTTCAGTCCATGGCTCTAACACTTGTTATTTGTTTGTCAGCCTTTCCTGGAAAACATTTATGTTGGTGGAGGATTCTTTGACTGTTCCTAATTTGCAATCATTTGCAGATTTAGTCAGCCAGAGGCCATTGGCATTGGCCTTGTCTTCAGCGAAATAAACGTCAAACAATCGTTGTCTCAGGACCGATCCCTGAGGGACTGGCCTCTTTGTAGAGGTGGAATTCCGAATTCTAACTACCTGGGTTCTGTCTGTAACCCAGCTGGCTATCCATAGTTGAAGGGTTTCTGCCTACAGTGCCCGAGTGGAGTATTGTGTCAAATGCCTTGGCCAGGTCAAGGTAAGAAGCGAGAACCATTTTGCTGTCATCCATTGCTTTGGTGACCTTCTCAAAGAAATCCATCAGGTTGAGCAGGCATGACCTGCCCTTGACAAAACCAAATTGAGTTGGGTGTAGTGTCTGGAGGTTTCTTATGTCATTATTGATCACATGCGAGACAAATGAGACTTATGGGTCTGTAGTTTCCAGGGTCTGTAGATGTCCAACCTTTGTGCAGAGGAATGACTGTTGCTGTCCTCCATTCGTGAGGCATGAAGTCTGTTTGGGGGCTACAGTTAAATAGCAATTCTAGAGGGCCTGATAAGTCATGATCTTAAGTAGTTGATTTCATTTGATCTTGAACCTCTGGGTTATGGATCCATATCTGATCCAACTCTGCCGCATATCCAGCATCTGATCCTAGCTCAAAGCTTCTCCCCTTAGCCGTAATGCCCCTGTCTCCTTCCTCCCAGATCTCATTTGCCACTGAAAAGTAAGCATTGTGGTCTGACTCTTAGCAGTTATTTGGGTGCATGTGTGTTATTTTGGGCTAATTTCTCTCTCTCTGATCCTTTTCTGTCTCTACTCTCTACCTCCCCTTCGCGCAGGTCATCGGTATCAAAAAATCTTTCTCCTTTCTTTCCTGTAGAGTGTGTGTGTGTGTGTGTGTGTGTGTGTGTGTGTGTGTGTGTGTGTGTGTGTGTGTGTGTGTGTGTGTGTGTGTGTGTGTGGTGTTGTGTTGTGAGTGTGTGTGGTGTTGTGTTGTGAGAGTGTGTGTGGTGTTGTGTTGTGAGAGTGTGTGCGTGGTGTTGTGTTGTGAGAGTGTGTGTGCGTGGTGTTGTGTTGTGAGAGTGTGTGCGTGGTGTTGTGTTGTGAGAGTGTGTGTGCGTGGTGTTGTGTTGTGAGAGTGTGTGTGCGTGGTGTGTTGTGTTGTGAGAGTGTGTGTGCGTGGTGTGTTGTGTGTGTGCGTGGTGTGTGTGTGTGGTGTTGTGTTGTGAGTGTGTGTGTGTGGTGTTGTGTTGTGAGTGTGTGTGTGTGGTGTTGTGTTGTGAGTGTGTGTGTGGTGTTGTGAGTGTGTGTGAGATGTGTATTCAAGGTCTGTCTTGGGATCATGGCAGAGACCCCTAAGCCAGGTTTCAGAAAGTGCACAGAATGTGGCCATAAGCTTTCCCCAGCCGATGGCCAAGCTGTGTGTGTCTGAGGGTGGCCCATCTACAGACAACCTGATGTTCTTTGTGTTTCACTGTTGCAGTCATTACATTTGGGTTATCCCTGCCAGGGTAGCCCTCGGACAGCCCGAATACGATAGACTTAGTATTTCTGCATCAGTTGCTGTCGCTTGAGGAGTGATGTCAGGTCATCAGTGGTATAAAGTAAGGCAGCCGACGCCATTACATCAGTCTTTCTTGTCATGGAGCCCAAAGCAGAAGCAGTTCCCATGAGTGCTGGTTGGTCGCTACCTGTGTTTTCTCTTCCGAACTGAAGTTGGAAGTCTTCTAAAGCTAAGTACCCCGTTGGGGATCCTTTTTTCTTGCACTAACCGATGTCAGAAAAACGTACTTAAGAATTGTCTCACCTGTGGAAAGCAAATACCACACTGAGACTTCCACTCTTGCTGCATCAGTTGCCTAGGCCCAGACCACGACGTCCCCCCATTGTCACTTCTGTGCTTTGTTTAACGCCAGAGCTATCCATCATCGGGCCCTTATTGTAGCCGGATATTTTTGTATACAGTCCTTGAATTCCGATATGGCTTTGGTAAGCCATCTGACAGCAAATCATCTGAAAAAACGTAAAGATAAAGACAGACAGACAGACTGCACAGGTCCGAAACTTCAGACGACCCTTCTGTTAGGCTAGTCATCAGTCCTCCTGTACTCAGCGAGGCGCTTTCGCAGCCCCTGATGCCCACTTCATTTGATTCACAGGCCGCTACTGAGACCCTTTCGGAGTCCGGTATGCCGCAAAACTCTTCTTCGTCTAAGGATCCTGCAGTCGTCTCTACCTTGGATTGGTCCGGAGCCACTGAACAGGCACCGGTTTCTAAGGAAGTCCTTTGCACCTCCGAATCTCAACACAAACTGACATCTTCTTTTGCAACTACTGTTCTTTCAAAAACAAACGAGTTCCTTAGGCCCATGGTTCAAACCACACCCAACAAACCAACTACCCACTCTCAGGCACCTGCTACCTTGCCTCACTCTCAAATGCTTAAAATGGCAGAAGACCTTACAATGCTGATCAGTGGAAGCCAGGCTACCCCTTCTAAAAGGAAAAGAGATTTGTCCCCAGTAGTTTTGTCTGAACAAGAATCAGATGAATCTGATGCATCTGACAATGAAGACATGCAGCCCCTCTCCACTTATGAGGATTCTGATGCAGAGGAATCCATTCCTTCTGCCTCTCCCCCAGAGGATTTTTCCTTTGGGGAAACCCTGCATACTTTAATGGAACATTTCCAATGGGGGAGGGTCAAGACTACCCTCAGTCTAAAAAGAGACTCATGGAATTCCTAGATCTTCCGCAACACAGACCCTTGGCCATCCCCCCAGTCCTGGATGTGGTGGATGATGATGTTTTCCTTGAATCCAGCTTGACTCCTGACGCCCTACCTCTTGCTCCCAGAAAACAAGACAGGTACTACAGAGTCCCTGACTCACAAAAATATATTTTTAAAAATCCAACAGCTGACTCTGAGGTCATTTCCAAGGGCCAAAAGGGATTAAAGCAACCTCTGCCAAGAATCCCACCCCCTCAGACAGAGATTCCCGAACATTGGACAGATGGGGTAAAAAAGTGTACACATCAGCTACTCTTGCTGTCAGGGCACTAAATTGTCAGTTCCATATGCTTAAATATCAGCAACATACCTTGCAACTCCTTAAACAAAAAATGTCCTCCTTTCCTGCTTGGGCAGAATCTAAAGATTTACAAGACTTAATGCATTCTGCAAGTCAAGTAACTACACACACCTTGCACTGTGGTTTTGACACCCTAGAAGCTTCTTACAGGGTAGCAGTTATTGGATCTGTCATTAGAAGACATGCTTGGCTTAAGGAACAACCCCTGCCAGACCATGGCAAATCTAGATTGTTGGATGCACCCTTGCACAAAGATAACTTATTTGGCACTAAGGCAGAAGAGGTCTTAAAAAAGGGGGAAGAAAAAGCAAAATCTATGCAAACAGTTAAAGATTTCTTACAGGTCCAGCCCCCTAGGTTTAGCAGGCATTTTCCCTCCAAGCACTTGTCCTTTCCTGCTCCGAGTAAATAGGCACAGCCTAGAACCCATGGAAACACACACCCCAAACAGGAGCCCCAGGGAATGCAGAGATCTAAGCAGTGGACTACCTCCACTTCAAAACCAGGGAGTTCTAAGCCACCCCCTTATGGTAAGAACTCACAATGACTCATCACCTCCTTACTTCCCCTCTGCCCATCTTCACTTATCCGTAGGAGGAAAACTCTCTTTTCACTAAAGCACCTGGGCCACCATTCCCAAGGACCAATGGGTTCTGAACATTTTGTCTCAGGGATACAAATTCTCCTTCCACACCCTTCTAACCCCAAAAGGGTTTCTATATCTACCACCAAATCAGTGGGCAGGGGCTCAAAAGCAAATCCATTACCTGCTCTCTTTGAGGGCAGTAGAGCACGTTCCTGCAGAACAGATAGGCCAAGGCTTCTACTCCAGACTTTTTCTGGTGCCCAGAAAAGAGGGCAACTGGTGCCCCCATCCTAGATCTATCCATTCTAAATATCTTCCTGGTGATTCAAAAATTCAAAATGCTCACCCTCCAGGAACTGCTACCCATGCTCTCCAAGGACGCTTGGCTACCCACCCTGGATCTAAAAGAGCCCTACCTCCACATTCCCATCAGGGAATCGTGTAGAAAAGACCTCCGCTTCAGGGCAGGATCTCAACACTTTCAGTTCTCTGCACTTCCCTTTGGCTTATCTACCGCTCCCAGAGTTTTCACAAAATCCCTGGCTCTGGCCATTGCCTTTTGCAGACAAAGAAATATTCAAATTTACCCTTACTTAGATGACTGCCTTATTCAGGCAGGCAGCCAGGAAAAGCTGCTCTAACACATGTCCTTTGTAAAGAGTCTACTAACCTCCATAGGGTACACAATTAACAAAAATAAATCAAAACAGGTTCCCACCCAAAGGATGATCTTCCTGGAAGCAAGTCTGGATACAGCATCCCAGATGGCACACTATACACCAGAGAAACACATTTTCCTGGAAGCCTCCTTTTCTCAACTGGCCACCAGGTCCCAGCTTTCTGCAAGGAAAATCCTGCCAACTCTGGGATTCATGGCATCTTGCATACTCCTCATTCCATATGCCAGACTGCATATGAGGAAACTTCAGTGGTACCTAAAGAGTCTTTGGTGTCAACACACTTAAGACCTGGAAACTCTTCTACCTATAATTCCTTGCCTCAGAAAGGAATTTCTTTGGTGGGCAACAGCATGCTCCCACAACAAGGGACTACAACAAGGGACCATGACCCTTTGGCTCACAACCTCTTCCATGCAAATATACCTGTTAGCACAATACCTACCAGGCTGTCTTAACTCCCTGGCAAACCAATTATGCAGAAACCTTTTGGACCCACACAAGTGGCAGCTCAGCAGGAAGTACCTTATTCCTAATAACTCAGAAATGGGGAACCCTGAAGGTCAACCTCTTTGCCTCCCACACCAACCATCAGCTCAGCAAATTCTGCACCAGGGAGCATCACTGCATGGCTTGGAAAGTGGGTGCCCTGTCCTTCCCCTGGGTAAACCTCTCGTTTTGTACCTGGATCCATGCTAAGGGGGGGGGGGGCAGTACGGCACAGCCCTCCATCCCTGTCATGCTGGATTACGTAGCTGACCTACTACACAGTGGTCTCTCTTTCTCCTCTATAAAAATTCATGCCTCTGCTATTTCTGCTCATTTTCCCACTGAGCAGCCCTTTTCTCACACCCTTTGATCAAACAGTTCCTCACAGGGGTTAGCAAATTGAGCCCCCCCCGCAGAAGGGCACTAACACTAGCTTGGGATCTTAACCTTGTCTTGGAAAACCTCACCCTGCGCTTTCGCAGCCCCTGATGCCCACTTTCAAACCAGCTTCTTCTGCAGAGCTAAAATTTCTCTCCTGGAAGACAGCCATCCTGCTGGCCATCACTTCAGCCAGGAGGAGTCTCTGAGCTGCAAGCACTCATGGCTGTGGAACCCTTCATCATCTTCCATGCAGATCGGGTATCCCTTAGGACTAACCCATCCTTCATGCTCAAGGTGGTGTCCAGTATAGCTCTCAACCAATCCATTCATTTGCCCACCTTCTTTCCTAATCTCCAGCCAGAACAAGGGGTAAAGGATTCTTTACTCTCTAGATGTGCACAGACGGCTCAGATACCATCTGGACAGGACTAAACCCTTCAGAAAGTCTGATCAATTGCTGATTAGCTTTGCTACTGGGGCAGAAGGCAAAGCCATCTCCAAGCAAACCATTTCCAAATGAATAGCACACTGCATCCATTTCTGCTACAAACAGCATGGTAAGCCTCCCCCCAGTGGGGTCAGGACACACTCCACCAGAGCAGCCTCCACCTCTGCAGCTCTCCTCAGAGGAGTACCCACCTGGAAGCTACCACCTGGACATCTGTTCACATTTTTACCAAGCATTACAACCTGCCTCACTTCTCCAAATCCAGGGCAGGGTTTGCCTCTGCAATCTTGCAGGGCATCCTAACCAGCCCCATAGCTTCCTTGGCTGCCTCCACCCATTTCCTCAGCTTTGGGAACCTACCCAGATGTGATGACTGCAAGAGTGGAACACAAAGAACACAGTACAGTTGTGTACACTTACCATAAATGTAGATGTTTAAGTGCATTCACTGTTGTAGTCCTGGTTTCCCTCCATCCATCCCCCTTTTTTCTCCTTCTCCTTTTGTTACCATTCTTCCTTGTTGTTCTCCTTTCCTTACAAGGGACATATTGGTATTTATTTTCCACTGGTGGGGTTCCTCCACCAGAACCTGGTCTCCTACCTTGGGGGCTTCTGACAGGGTAGGGCAAGAAAAACTGATGTAATGGCGTCGGCTGCCTTATTTTATACCACTGACAACCTGACATCAGTCCTCAAGTGACAGCAACCGACACAGAAATACTAAGTCTCTTGTTTTTGGGCCGGCCCAGGCCTACCCTGGCAGGGATAAACTAAATGTGATGACTGCAACAGTGAATAGACTCAAACATCTACATTTATGGTTAGTGTACACAACTGTACTTTCTGTCTGTGCTGGGTTTAAGCCCAGGGCACTGAAGGACAGGAGGGATAAGCTCATCCTGAAGGGCCCACTTCCTTCCACTTGTACGGTAGCCCCTGCACCCCCGGCTCTTGGTTCAGCCTCAGCTTCCACCTTTCCCTTGGTCTCTGGGACTCGTACTCCCTCCAGGAGAACTGAGGAAGAGAAGTCAAAAGAGGACAGGCTGAGGAAGCGGTCTCCCGTCTGCTCGGCTTCGACCGGGCCATCGGCAAATTCTAAGCTGACTACCAGGCCAGGATCTCCTCGGCTCCACTCTCCCCGGTTCTCCCCTGAGTCAGAGGAGTCCTGTATCCAGTCTCCCTTGCGGGTTCCCCCCACTGTCACTCCAGACCGGTGTTGGCCTCCTCCTCCCGTTCCACCCGAAGCCTTAGTGAAGAGGAGATGGATAGGATGAAGCAGAAGTCCCATTCCACCCAAAGCCTTAGTGAAGCGAAAATGGATATGATGATGCGGAAGTTCATCTGCATCCATATCCATATGCAAGTCTGGCCTGCTCCTTCTCCCTCCAGAGCGGGGAGCTCACAGTCATTCTTTACCCCAGTCACTCCTTCGATCTGACCTTCAGTTTCAGAGCCTTTGGATCTGAGGACCCTTGGAGTCGAGGGGTCGGCGCCGACGTTACCTTGTACCTTGACACCGGCCATTGCCTTGAGCGTGTCAGATCCAGCTGAGTCGGATCCGACAATCTCTTGGAGACACAGCCTCAGTGTCTGATCTGATGGGTTGTTATCGGCTCTGATTGTTTCAGAGTGCAGTCTTCCCCTCGGCATCTTGGTGCCTGGAGTCTCGGCTGTGACTCCCCCATTGGGTCAGAAGGGGATGGCTCCTACTGGCCTTTCACAGGATGTCTGTTTTTTTCGGTCTTTGATGTGATGGAGAGGGTACTCTTGGTTTCGTCGAGACCCTTGACCATCTTGTCCTTGGACTCCACCCCGACTCCATCTGTTTTGGGTACAGTCCCAGGCATCTTGCCATCTCAGGGACAGCCTGTCGCCATTCTGCCTGAGGAGGCCCCCGCTTGGGAGCAGCAGGGCATTGGTGAGTCCTCCCCAGAGATCCCCACTGAGAAGGTTCCTCGCAAAAGCACATGCAAAATGAGGCACTAAGATTCCCCACTGGAGTCACTCGCTGAAGACACTGATTTGGTGGAAGGGGAAGATTCCCCCCGATCACCCCCTCCCCCACCAAGAATGTCTCCTTTGGAAACGTTGTGGAACTCCTCCGCCAAAGGCGGGGGTGGTCTGCCCAAAAAACACCCTCAGACAAATCAGTGTTCCTAGAGGCATTTAACACAGGCCCATCTACTTCCTGGGTGTCCCCTCCCTCTGATCCCTTAGTGGATCTCATAACATCTCGGGCATGGAAGGAACTGGACATGGTGGAGGTCATCCCAAAGTGCCCAGACAAAATTCTTAGGCCCCCCCCCCGGGATAGGACGTACTGGAACAAAGGGTCCCTGGTTGATGCTATGGTGGTGGCAGATGCCACTAAAAAAGAGCTTGCTCAGGAGAGCTCTTTAGTTCATCCTCCTGACTGAGAGTCATGGACGATGGATCAATTCGGGAAGTGGGTGTATGCTTCAGCCATCTTCTCAGTAAGAGCACTGAATTGCATGGCACATGTGATTCGACTGCAGTGAGACCTAGTAAAGGAGATCACTGAGTTGATCCTTGAGTCCATGTCGGCGGTAGACAAGAAACGTTTGCTGCTTGAACGGCCACTCTGAAGTCGGTTGCTAACACATCCATGCGTCTCCTTTCCCATGCAACCAAAGGAGCTGCTAGGACAGTCAGTACAGGCATTGCTATCAGGTGACATGCCTGACTCTGACTATGTCCGTTCTCAGAGCCCTTTAAGGTGTTGTTTACCAATGCCCCATACGACAGATGTTAAGTTGTCTATCTTGCCTTCATTCTTGCTGGTTGGGTTCGGAGCCGATCCTCTGCTCCGACTCGGCCATCTTCAAAAGCTCGAGAGCTGCCTATTGGCTCGAGGCCCCCCTATATCCCATGATGCATGGTGCTAGATACCCAGATCTCGTTTGCCGCTTCTGCTGCGAGGTTGCTTTTACTGGCTCAGGTCGTATTTTTCTATTTTATTGTTAGCTTTTAAAAAAGTTGTTTGTTTTATAGTAGTTATAGTTATAGTAGTTCTACTGGTCTAGTTAGTTTTTTGTAATTTAGTGTCCCTTCCTCAGAAACTCGTTTTTGTTAGAGAGTTTTCCCCCTCTCCCCCTCCCCCTTTGTTTCTTCAAGGTAGCCATTTTCAGTTAGAGGCTAATCCCTGTTCTTTTATATTGTAGTTTTATCAGAAATTATTCATCAACAGGTTTACTTAACTTTTCTTCTATATAGTGTGTGTGCGCTGTTAGGGTGTGGTAACTTGTGTTGAGTGCGTGTGTGTTTTGCTAGTTACCTACATCCCTTTTATTGCTTTTTTTCTGTGATTGACTTTTCCTTTTTACAGGAATGTCCAAAGATACAAAGTATCTGGATTCAAGAAGTGTGACTCATGCTGTCAGAAGATGTCACTGACAGATGGTCACACTTCTTGTGTCTACTGTTTGTGTGCCCTACACACCTGCAGGACTCTTGTTCAGTGTGTCACGCCTTTAGTCCAAGAGTCCTGCAGGAGCGTAGGAATAAGCTAATCCTTAGGGGTTTGCTCAAGCCTGAAGGGTCACCGGCTAAAGCCCAGCCAGTGAAACCCTCTAAATCAACAAAGCCGTCGGATCCCAGTTCGGTGCCGGCATCGGGCGTGGCATCTGATTCAACTTTGGCTCCGGCTGGAACCGAAGTACCTGTATCCCATTCGGCCCCGACTCTGCTGTCGGAACTGTCAGTGAGCCGAAAATGCTCTAGATCTCCATCCCTAGAGTCGATACGCTCGGCTCCGGGGTCGTCTCTATTGAAGTCGGAGCGAAGTCATCGATCCCACTCTTCTCGGTCTTCTAGACTATCTGACCACGATTTGGAGAGAGTGGTGAGCAGGCTTCTAAAATCGCAGGCCCTGGCAAAAATGTTATCCAGCCCCCCTCATCAGGGTTAGGCTCCCCCTGTCTCTGCAGTAGTTCCTCCTTCGACTCATTCTTTGAGTTCGGAGCCGGAGCTAGCTTGGGCTCTGATCGTGGAACCGTCGGCGCCGATACCTTCGGTTCCGTCATCAGCTGCGCTCGCCTCCATGGTGCCGTCCTTGCAGGGATCTGGGTGCCGGGACTCCCTCGTCGGCTCCGAGGGGGCGAGTGGCATCGGACCCTTGTCCGACCCCGTTCTCCCTCTCGGAGCTTCAGCGCAGGTGAGTTTGGCTCCTACATCGGCTTCGCAGCCATCCCTCTTGGTGCCAAGAAGGATTCCGGTCTCTTCGGAGCCGGAGCCTTCTCTGCTATTGGGAAGGGGTGCCTTTGAGGTCATGAGGAGTGTGTTGGCCTCTGAGTCAGCCCCACAATCAGCCTTATCGGCTCCTCCCCCCATGGTACCCGTGTCTGCCTCTGCCCCTCCTCCAGACCCCAAGTGTGGGGAACAAGTGCTCCAGGGCATCCCATCGGGTTTATCTTCCTCTTCTGAGGCCTCCCCTGATCATTCAGAGGAGCCCCCTCGAAAGAGGAAATGCAAGAGGAAGCATGTTGACTCCCCTGAGTCTGTCACTTCAGATACCGACTTAGTGGATTTGGAAGGGTCCCAGAGATCCCCCTCCGAGCACGTCTCTTTCTCAGACATCCTTGAGATACTTAGGCAGAGGGGGAACTGGACTACCCTTAACCCTTCCGAGGATGAGTCGGTATTCCTAGACGCGTTTGGTTCCCGACCCTCCACCTCCTGGGTGTCTCCGCCTTTCGATCCACTGATGTCTGCGGTGGCTCGGAAGGCGTGGTCAGCCCCAGACACAGTGGAACCAACCCCCCGAAGACCCACAAAATTTATTACTGCACCACAGGACAAGCAATTTCTGATGAAGGGTGTTCCCGTTGATGCCATGGTGGTAGAAGCGGCCACAAAAAAGGAGTTGGCTGAAACTTCTTTGTCTGTCCATCCCCCTAGTAAGGAATCTAGGACGATGGATAGATATGGGAAGCAGATGTTTTCCTCAGCGACCTTCTCCATGAGGTTGCTGAACTATTTGTGCCACTTTACCCGCCTTCAAAGGGATCTCCTTAAAGAGCTAGGAGATACCCTTCAAGATCCATCAGCTGCGGGGGCCCAGGCTAAGGTTGCCTCCCAGCTGGTGACTCTTAATTCGGTAGTCAACTCCTCCATGCGGCTCATCTCTTATGCAGCCGATGGCGCGAGTAGGGCCGCAGGCACAGGCGTGGCTTTGAGGAGGCACGCTTGGATGCGGTTATGCAACTTTGCAGAACCCTTCAGGGCATCTTTCACCAACACCCCCTTTGATGGTTCTGCTCTGTTTGGACCACAGGGGAATGATACCCTTACCAGGTGTGAACAGGAAGGCAAGACTCTCTCTGCTGTGGGAGTCCATTTTTCCACTCCTTCAAGACCGTATCCCAAGGGTCAGAAGAGTGGGAAGATGTGGTTCTGGAAACCCCAGGGAGCCGTGCCTGACACACGTGGAGAGTTCCCCTCCAGGGGCAGAGGAGGGAACAACAATAGACGCCACCCTAGGGGCAGATAGGGTCTGCAAAATCGGGGCCAAAGAGAATCTTTCTCTGACAAGCCCTTCCAGCATCCGTGAAGTGCTGCCCGGCTGTCCACCTTCGGAGGCAGTCGGGGGAAGATTATCGCTGTACCCAAAAGCCTGGCAAAGTATAACACAAGACAAATGGGTACTCTCTATCATATCTGAAGGCTACAAAATTCCCTTTTTTCGCACTCCCCACATTCTCAACAAATCCCTTCCAGATGTTCCACCCAATCTAAGGAATCAAGCAGTAAAAGAAATTTCAAAACTGCTAAAGAAAAGAGCCATCCAGCCAGTCCCAGCAGACCAGCAAGGATCCGGAATTTACTCAAGGTTCTTTTTGGTACCAAAAAAGACAGGTGACTGGAGACCCATTCTGGATCTCAGCAGACTAAACAGGTCTGTTCAAAGAACGAAGTTCCGGATGGTCACGCTACAGTCCATTTTACCCTTTCTGGGTCAGGACAATTGGATGTGCTCCATAGATCTTCAGGACACGTACTACCATATCAAAATGGACAGACACTCCAGAAGATTCCTCCGCTTCCGGCTGGGAGCCAGTCATTATCAGTTCAGAGCTCTGCCCTTTGGTCTCACCACAGCCCCCAGGATGTTCACCAAATGTTTGGCAGTAGTTACCGCTCACCTGAGACGGCAAGGATTCCAGGTGTTTCTGTATTTAGACGACTGGCTCCTTACTGCTACCACCAGACAACACCTGCTGCGAGCCAGAGACTACACCTTCCAAACTTGCTCCAAACTAGGCATCACAATAAATTTCGAAAAGTCTGCATTGTCGCCTTGTCAATCTATCACCTTTATAGGCGCAAACTTAAATACAAAGGACATGTCAGCGAGACTTCCATTAGACAGTGTGCTAGACATTCGCTGACATGTGCAGGTCTTAATTCAGGCCAGATTCGTCCTAAAAACCTTGGGTCTCAAGGCAGCGGCTGTCTTACTAGTTCCCCTTGCTCGTCTTCATATGAGTATTCTTCAGTGGATGCTGTTCACCCAATAGTCTTTCCAACAACTTCCAGTGTCACACAAGATAATGATCACACAGACATGCAAAAACCAACTTGCTTGGTGGATGGTTTCCCCATCAGTTCCCCAGGGCAGACCATTTGCTCTTCCTCCTCCAGTGGCTACGGTGACCACGGATGCCTCCCTGATCGGATGGGGGGGGGGGGCATTTTCAAGGCAGAACAGTCCAAGGCACCTGGCAGCCTCAGGAGTACCATCTGCATGTCAATGTCTTGGAGATGAGGGCCGTGCTTTTGGCGTTGCAAGCTCTTCACAACTCTCTTCCCACCGAGACCATTGCAATTCAAACAGACAATATGTCGGTAGTGTGGTACATCAACAAGCAGGGCAGAACCAGGTCCTACCCCCTATGTCAAGAAGCACTCAGACTCTGGCAGTGGGCAATCTCTTCCAAACGGTTTCTGATAGCAGCACACATCCCTGGGAAGTCCAACGTTATAGCGGACAGGCTGAGCAGAGCAATTCTCATGCCTCACTAGTAGTCTCTCAATCAGACAGTAGCAGACCAAATCTTCCGCAAATGGGGTCAGCCTTGCTGCGACCTTTTTGCCACCCCCTTCAACAGCAAGTGCAACAATTTCTTCTCTCTCCTCCCTCTTCCCGGACACTCCCCCAGAGACGCTCTAGTTCACGATTGGCCTCAGGGACTTCTTTATGCATTCCCTCCATTTCCCCTGATTCCCAAACTAATTCAGAAAGCCACCACATTGGGATGCAAGATGATCCTCATTGCCCCTTACTGGCCTCGACAAATCTGGTTCCCGTTTCTGCATCATCACATTCTGGAACAACCCTGGACAAAATTCCAGACCTCCTGATCCATCAGTCGGGCAGGCTGCACCAATCCCTTCAATCTCTCCAGCTCACTGCTTGGTTGCTCCACTTCTGACCTTAGCCAGGCTTCCGAACATTTCCCACTCGGTGCGTGAAATCATCTTATCGCATAAGTCTACCACTAGAAAGACATGCTAGTAAGTGGAAACGTTTCTTTTTCTGGGCAGAGGCTAGGAATATAGATCCCTTTTCAGCCCCTGTGCGCCATATTTTGGATTTTTTAGCAGAACTTTTTCATGCTGGATCTTCTTCTGCCACAATTAGAGTTCAGTTAGCTGCAATTTCCAACTTTCATACAGGTCTGTCGGATGCTAGTATTATGTCCCATAAGCTTTGTAAAGCTTTTCTCAAAGGGACTACTTTACTCAGGCCCCCAGTGAGAGATCCCCCGCTGCCGTGGGATCTAAATTTGATTTTAGCTTCCCTGATACTGCCCCCCTTTGAACCTGCAGCTTCCTGTTCTTTGAAGTTTCTCTCTTGGAAAACCCTTCTTCTGGTTGCAATTACTTCAGCCAGAAGATTTTCTGAACTTCAGGCTCTTTGCGTTCGCCCTCCTTACCTAGTTTTCCACAATGACAGAGTTTCTCTCAGGACTAATCCTTCCTTCCTTCCAAAGGTTTCTTCTGACAATAACTTGAATCAGTCTATTGATTTGCCTGTACTTTTTCCAAATTATTCCAACAAGGCGGAATACAAATTGCATCAGTTGGATGTTCACAGACAGTTACGTTTTTACTTGCATAGAACTAAACAAATCAGAAAATCAGACCAGCTGTTCCTGTCCTATGCTGAGGGTAAACAAGGTCTACCTGTCTCGAAAGTAACATTATCTAGGTGGTTGACATCTATTATTACATTTATATATCAGCTGAAGAATAAAGAGCTCCTGCTAAACCAAAAGGTCACTCCACTAGAGCTCTAGCTACTTCAGTGGCTTTTCAGATGAGATTGCCAATGGAAACTATTTGTGTGGCAGCCACATGGGCCAATCCTCATACACTTATTTCACATTATAAGCTGGATATGGCCTCCAGGAGCAGAGCTGATTTTGGTTCCACTGTTCTGAAGAGTCGTTTCTGATGAGCCACCCAGGATTGAGGTGCTAGGGACGCTGTCCCAACCAGCAAGAATGAAGGCGAGATAGACAACTTAACATTAAAAAGTTATGTACCTACCATAACGTTCCATGTTAGTTGTCTTCTTCTCACCTTCTTTCTTGCGTCCCACCCTCCATCCCCCTGTCCTAGTAGACCGAGAAGAGTTCCTTATGTTTTTCTCACTAGCTGAGCCTTCTCTGGCTATTCCTTCTGACTCGTAGTATCTCCAGTAGGATTTATGCATTCTAGGACAGGATTCCTGTATTATTATTATTGTTATTATTATTATTATGATGTCTGCAGTTAGACTTACCAAACGAGATCTGGGTATCTAGCGCCAGGCATCATGGGATATAGGGGAGCCTCGAGCCAGTAGGCAGCTCTCGAGCTTTTGAAGATGGCCGAGTCGGAGCCAAGGATCGGCTCCGAACCCAACCAGCAAGAAAGAAGGCGAGAAGAAGACAACTAACATGGAACGTTATGGTAGGTACATAACTTCTTATTCTTCCCTGTTTGGGAAGTCAGTATGCAACACTTTGGTCTGGAGTGAGAATGACGGGAAGACACTCTCTGCCAACGGGATCTGCTTCTCCTATCCTCAAAGATCCTTTTCTAGGAATCATCGAGGGGCTAAGAAGATGTGGTTCCGGAAGTCTCAGACATTTTCCTGGGACATTCAGGACTCACCATCCCCTAGAGGCAGAGGGGGGTTATGATAGAAGCTGCCCTAGAGGCAGGGGGGGGGTCTGAGAAATTACGGGTCTCGAGAACTGTTCTCGGACAGACCCGGGCAGCAGCTACACCCAATTGAATGGGAGTCTATAACAACAGATCATTGGGTGTTGCAGATCATTTCCAGGGGCTATTCAATTTCATTCCTTGAACCACCCCTTCCACCGAAACACGTCCCAGATGTCCCACTTGCGCAAAAGGAGGAAGCAGCACTAGAAATAGAAAAGCTGGTAATAAAACGAGTCATCCAGACTGTCCCCTCATACAGTCTGGATCAGACATTTATTTCTGGTCCTTTTTTGTGCCAAAGAAAACTGGGAACCTAAGCCACATTTTGGATCTATCCACCTTGAACCTGTCAGTTGCCAAGGCAAAATTCCAGATGGTCACATTTCAATCCATCCTGCCCTTCTTGCAGGCGAATGACTGGATGTGCTCGATTGACCTCCAGGACGTGTATTACCATATCATTAATGGGCAGGCACTCAGCAATTCCTCCTTTTCCAGCTAGGAGCCAATCATTACCAGTTCAGAGCCCTTCACTTTGGTCTCACCACAGCCCCTAGGGTGTTTACCAAGGTGATGGCAGTAGTAGCAGCTCACCTGAGGCTTCAGGGTATTCAGGTTTTCCTTTACCTGGACGACTGGCTCCTCACTTGCCCCTTCCAAGCATCAGCTTTGCCAAGCCAAGGACTACTTCCTTCTCTTAGCACAGAGGTTGGGCATCACCATCAATCACAGCAAGTCATCGCTGACCCCAGTTCAGACCTTGGACTTCTCCGGGGCTCGATTAGACACTGTCCAAATGAAAGTTTTCCTTACTCCAGACAGGATACACAGCCTGAAAGTGCATGTTTTTTGCATCCTACAAGATCAGTCTCCGACAGCAGAAGCGGTACTACAGGTGTTTGGGTCTATGGTGGCCACTATCAATCTGTTACCCTTAGTGTGTCTTCATATGCGAGTTCTTCAGTGGACTCTGGCAGTTTAATGGTCTTTGTTAGATCTCCCATTGTCTTATCCTGTTAGAATCTTCCGAGTATGGAGGGACTCTGTTTGGTGGTGGATTCATTCCCCGGACCTAGTCCGGGGACGTCCCTTTCTTCCTTCTTTCCTCAAGGCCACGGTGACTATGGATGCGTCCCAGCTGGGGGGGGGGGTACTGCTCAGGAAGGACAGTCCAAGGCATGTGGTCCCCATCTGAGACCAGTTTGCATATCAATGTCCAGGAAATGAGTGCGGTGCTTCTCGCGTTGCAGGCTCTTCATGCCCATCTTCCCCGAGGGATGGTTGCTATCCAGACAGACAAAATGTCGATGGTCTGGTATATCAACAAACAGAAGGGAACCAGATCTTACCCCCTTTGTCACAAAGCCATGAGTATGGGGGAATGGGCAATCTCCACCAGCTGTTTTCTGGTGGCAACGCACATTCTGGGACGGTCCAACATCGTAGCGGACAGGTTCAGCAGATCTGTCCAGATGCCTAAGGAGCGGTCTCTGAATCCTTCAGTGGTGGAACAGATCTTTCAAAAGTAGGGTCAGCCTTGCTGCGATCTATTCGCACTCCTTCCAACGCAAAATGCAATGAGTTCTTCGCTCTGAAACCCCCCCCCCCCACTCAGGGGGAAGCTCCCAGAGATGCTCCGATTCATGCTTGGCCTCCCAGTCTTCTGTATGCTTATCCTCCTCTGTCCTTGATACCAAAATTTCTTCAGAAAGCTCGCAGGCTGTGGAACTTTGTGATCCTCATTGCCCCATTCTAGCATCGTCAGGTCTGGTTTCCCTCTCTATGGTCTCATCTAGTAGCTCCACCATGGACACTGGATCCAGTTCTGGGTCTTACTTCTCACCCCTCAGGGATTCCCCATCCAGACCTGGACATTTTGAAGCCCACAGCTTGGCTGCTGCAGTTCCCATGATTATTAGGACTCCTGGTTTATCTTCTCCTGTTAAAAAATATTCTGGTGTCGGCTCATAAGTCTTCTACCAGGTGGTTATACTGTAGCAAGTGGAAACGTTTTTCTGTATGGACTTCACAGTGTGCATTGGATCCCTTTACTGCTCCAGTTTCTGTGGTGTTAGATTTTTTATCTGTGATTTTTCAACAAGGCGCCAGCTCATCCACAGTTAGTCCAGCTGGCTGCAATTTCTAACTTTCATGTGGGGGAAAATATGACTTTATTGTCTTCTTCTAAACTTTGCAAAACCTTCCTTAAGGGTACCTTTCTTCTAAGACCTCTGGTGACGGATCCTACACCTCCATGGGACCTTACCTTAGTGCTTCAGGCATTAGCCCCTCACCCCCCTTTGAACCTGCAGCTTCGATAGCTTTACAGTTTCTGTTTTGGAAGACTGCATTTTTAGTTGCCATCACTTTGGCCAGGAGAGTGTCAGAACTTCAGGCACTATTGATCAAGGTTCCTTATATGATTTTTCATAAGGATAGTGTCTTTGCGTACTAACCCATCCTTTCTTCCTAAGGTAGCATCAGAAGCAAATATTAATCAGACTGTCAATCTCCCAGTCTTCTTTCCAAATTTTCAAAATAAAGGAGAATACAAATTATACCTGTTGGATGTACATAGACAGTTACAGTTACGTGTACACAGAACAAAAGTCTTTCGTAAATCTGACCAACTTTTTGTTTCTTACTCAAAATGCTTTTTAGGGAAACCAATCTCCAAAATTACTAATCCTCGCTGGATTTCCTAGTGTATTATCCGGGCATATTTTATCAAGGGAATTTCCCTGCCAGGTCAGGTAAAAGCACATTCTGTAAATCTATGGCTACTTCAGCGGCCTTTTGGTCCAGAGTGTCGTTGGATGAGATCTGTTCTGCAGCTACCTGGTCCTCTTGTCATACCGTCATTTCACATTACAAACGACATCGTATCCAGGAACAGGGCATCCTTTGGCTCCACTGTGCTCCAGAATATCCTTCCATGTGCGCCTCCCAGGTGTATAGTAGCTGGGGACTCCCACAGGTTGAAGATCAAATGAAGTCAACTACTTTAGAAAAAGAAGTTATGTACTCACCGTAACGTTCCATCTGAGTAGTTGGACTTCATTTGTCTTCAACCATCCCTCCCTCCTTCCCCCTACTTTGTCTTATTTGTTTGAGGATAATATAGATGTAGAACTTGGACACCTTCAAGATCTCCTTTGTCCTGCTCATTGTTTTGAGAGGCTTTTCCTGATAGTGACATGGTCTTGTTGAATCAGGTGTAACAGGTTGAGCAGCAAACTCTATCTGAAGGGAAGAAGGAGACGGGCATTATGGGTTAGGGGAGAGCTTTGAGCTCAGATCAGATGCTGGATATGCAGCCGAGTTGGATCCAATATGGGTCCGTAACCCACAGGTTGAAGACAAATGAAGCCCAACTACTCATATGGAACATTGTGGTGAGTACATAACTTCTTTTTTCATGCCAAGGTATCCTGGGATATTTTCTGAGACCATTAATGTAGTGTTCTTGTCATTAGAGGGAGCATTAAGGACCTGCTCCCTACTGATAGCAGGGGGAGTTATTTTATTTCGTGATGGAAGGTTGAGGGGCATAGAGGGGAAAAGTTGAAGCTGAGTTTTGTTGGCCAGTAAGTTTGCATATTTTCTGGCTCAGTATGGGTCGCTCCACTAACAGTGAACTCTGCACACAATTGTGTACTGCCTTTTAGGTTGTGGATATAGGTAAACAATGGATTTTGGTTGTCCTTGGCCTGCGAGGCCAAATGTACCTAAAATTTGGCTTTTTTAGACTTTGTCATATGAGTTGTTTGTTTGTGTGTGCCTTTATCGTGCTGGGTGCTGCACCTCTTAATTTTTGCCATAATTTTCTTCCTTCTGTTGTACAACCTATGGATGATGTGATTCCACCAGCGTGGCTTGTTTTTCAAGTTAGTTCTGTACTTCCTGCTGGTGGGCACAGCTGACTCTATGCAGTTATTAACATGCTCGTGTTAGGGTTTCTTTCCAACAGTTCCACATAGGCAACAGTGTTTTCAGTGTTTGAGGGCTTGACATTTTACCAGGCTTTCACATAATAGTAGGTAGTTAGCCTTAGAGCAGTTCCTGAATATTGCATGGTTAGCTGCGGTTCCAGATTTTATTTTTACTTCAAAAGACACCATTTTGTGGTCCGACTTTACCACAGAAGACATTATACTATCAGGTGTGCAGCACTCTTCCATATTAGTGAGGACCAGATCCAACAAGTTTGCACTCCGAATGGTGTATTGACAAATCTGGTCAAGGAAGTTTCTGTTTACAAAATCCA
Source organism: Protopterus annectens (assembly GCF_019279795.1). Lineage (NCBI taxonomy): Eukaryota > Metazoa > Chordata > Ceratodontiformes > Protopteridae > Protopterus > Protopterus annectens. The sequence continues at coordinate 1,909,634,622 of NC_056731.1, forward strand.
GGAATGTCTGTGCCTTTGCTTTTGGTGTCATATACGATGCCTAGTTAGGCTTTAGGTGTTGCATACGATTCCTAGTTAATAATGGGGTAATTAAAGTTGCCCATAAATATGGTATTGCATTGGATGGTGAGTGTTTCCAGTAAGTTTAAATACATGTTAAAGGTTTCCTGGGTCATAGAGTGGGACCTATGGCTTGCAAGAAAGTTGTATGGGATTTTGCTTGACCAGCCTTGTGTATATTTTTAATGTAAATTGAGACACCTCCACCTTTAGTCACTGTCTGTATAGTAGGTGGTCTAAACTTGTAAAAGGCATTATAGCCTTGCATTGCCTGTGTGCTCTCTGTGGCTTTAAGTCATGTCTCCGTGACTGCACACACATCAGCATTCTCTGGGGTGGGGAGAGCACCAGTAAGGAGTGGAGTTTTTTGTTTAAACTTATATTGTTGTGCAGTAACACCTTTAGATTTTCTTTGTTTTGATTTGCTTTGTCGAAAGTACTTTGCCATTGCTTAAAAAGGCACTGAGAGGAGGACAGTGTTTTAGCTAATATTCGAAAGCCTAGAGGGGAGAGGGTACAGATCATCCCTGGCAGAACAGTGTAGTCTGTTGACCATCTCCTTCTATGCTCACAAATGTTGCACCCCCTTAGAATGATACCAGAGGTATCTTTACTGATGAGTTCGGAACCGATCCCTCGGCTCCGATATGGCCAATTGCAAAGCTCAAGGTCTTTAAATAGCTCTAGGCCAAGTCCCCCTATCCCATGATGCACCTGTGAATTACCTCAGATCTAGTTTGCCGCTGCAACAGATCGGAGGTTCTGACTTAGCTCGGGCCAGATAAGCAGAATTTTCATTAAAAATCTTTTCTAAAAGTTTTTTGATAGTATAGTAGTTGGCATTGTTTATAAAGCTATTGTAGCTTTGAGTGCATTTTCCCTTCCCATTTCTTATATATTTCTAGTTGGCCTCTTTTAGGCCTAGTTAATAGTAGTTCTAGGTGTGGTCTGTTTAGCCATTGAGTTTTATATAAGGCTTGTACAGTAAACCTTGTTGTATAGATAAGGTTATTTAGTGACATTTTTCATTTTTTCTCAGATAGTTGTATTTTTCTGAGATTGAGTGTGGTATATCTTGCCTATATAGGCTTAGTAACGTTCGTATTAGATTGGTTATTCTTTTAGCAGCTATCTGTGTTTGTTGCATAGTCTGCTTGTGTGGTATCACCTCGTGTGTGTGCGTGTGTTTAGCTTCCTTTTCTTAAGGCTTGCCGGTATTTGCTATTGAGAAAATTTATTGTTGTAGTTTTTTTTGTGGGTTAACAGTAAGTATCTTCTGTTTCTACTATGGCTGATCAAGATAAATATCCCAATTCTGGGTTCAAAAAGTGCCCAAAGTGTGGCCAGAAAATGTCAGTCACAGACAGCCACGTCAACTGTGTTTATTGTTTAGGGGCTCTGCATTTGCAAGACAACTGTGCCATTTGTCATTCCTTCTCCTCTAGGGTCCTGCAGGAAAGGAAGAGGAAACTAATTGATAGAGGCTTGTTGAAGCCTTCCTTTCAGGAAGCTTTGAGTGACCAGGATGGTTCCAGTCAGTCTTCAAAGTCTTCCAAGACTTCGGACACAAAAAAAATCGAAGAAGTCATCGACTTCAGCTCCACTGCCTTTGGAGCCGACAGTCGTTTCCTTTCTGAGACGGTCCCCAGTTTTGGAACCGGTCTCCGAAGTTCCGAAGAGTCCTATTCTCCATTCGGTGCCACCTTTTGTGTGGTCATCTGGATCTTCTATCAGCCTGTCGAATCTGGATTTGGATCGTGTGGTACAGAAGCTGTTGGCACCGGCTTTAGCCAAAATGATATTGGCTTCAACCAGATTGGCTTCGGAGCAGAAGACCATTGCATCGACTATTACTATTTTTCCTCTGAGTCATGCTGGTCCTTTGGAGATGGAGGAGGTGGACCTGATGTTAGTGGAACCCTCGGAGCTGACGCCTGCCCCAGTGTCTTCGGCTCCGTGTACTCTGACGTCCTCGGTGCCTATTGAGGACTCTAGGAGCCAACACTCTTTGGTCGGGTCCGGGGAGGACAGTCGAACCGACTTGTCAGTTCTGACTTTGCCTCTCAGGGCCTCGGGTCGGTTGAGCTTGGCTCCCACTTCGGGCTTGGAGCCCACTGTCCTGGTGTAGGGTGTCAACGGTTTCCTCGGATCCGTTGGCTCCCTCACATCGGATAGGAGGTGCATTCAGTGCCATGAGGAGAGTCATGTCTCCCAGGACATTCTCAACCTCATGTCTGCCCTCCTCCTCCCCAAAAGTGCCTGTGTCTGCTTCTGCATCACACGGCCTGACCAAGCGTAGAGACCCAAAGCCTCAGGAAGCTCCAATGGGTGGCCCCTGCTCTTCAGAGACCCAGGAAGAGGTTATGCAAGAGGAAGCACCTAGATTCCCCACAGGAGTCTGTCACATCGGATACTGACTTAGATGAGTCAGAAGTGTCCCCACGGTCCTCCTCTGAGGATCTCTCATTCGCTGAGATTCTTGAGATCCTTAGGCAGAGGGGTGACTGGCAGTCCAAAGACCCTACTTGAGGATGAGTCAGTTCACCTGAAGGCTTTGGGTTCTCAGCCCTCCACCTCTTGGTTGACTCTCCCCTTCGATGAGTTGATGCAGCTGGTCTCACGAAGGGTGTGGGAGTCTCCGGATACTATGGAGCCTGTCCCTAGGAGGCCTAATAAGTTTATTTCTACCCCACTGGATAAAGCATATTTAACCAAAGGTGTTCTTGTTGATGCCATAGTGGTGGCGGCGGCACCAAGAAGGAAATGTCTGAGACTTCCACGTCTATACATCCTCCTAATAGAGACTCCAGGATTATGGATGTATATGGGAAGTGCATGTTCAGTTCAGCGACCTTTGCTCTCTGTTCACTGAACTACTTAACCCACTTCACTAGATTACAAAGAGATCTCCTTACGGAGTTGGGAGATGCTCTTCAGGGTACAGTGGCTGCAGGAGCCTCTGACAAAGGTGCTGCCCAGCTTGCTACCCTTAATTCTATTGTCAACTCATCCATGCATCTCATATACTATGCAGCTGATGGAACGAGTAGGGCAGCGGGTACAGGAATCGCTGTTAGGAGACATTCCTGGATGCGCTTGTGTTCCTTCATGAAGCCCTTCAAGTCATCATTCGTGAACACTCCCTTTGATGGCTCATCCCTTTTTGGGCCTAAAGTGAAGGAAACCTTAACCAGGTGTGAACAGGATGGAAAGACTCTGCCGTCGGGGTCCGTGTTTCCACTCCTACCCGACCCTATCCCAAAGGTCAACGAGGAGGAAAAATGTGGTTCCATAAAGCCCAAGGAGCCTTTCAGGACACACGTGGTGAACCCCCCTCCAGGGGAGAGGAGGGGGTAATAATGGTCCACAACACCTGGGTGACAGAGCTCACTTCTCTGGGAAGCCCTACCAGCACTCCTGAGAGGAAGGCCCGACTGTCCTGCTCTGGAGGCAGTCGGGGGTCACTTGTCTTTGTAACCCAGGCAGCTGGCTCAAAATAAAAGACAGCTGGGTACAAAGTATCATTTCCAGAGGGTATTTCATTCCTTTCGCCACACCCCCTCCAATCGTAAGAAAAATCCTGGACGTTCCACCCAGTTACAGGGAAAAGGCAACTTTAGAGGTCCAAGCGTTGCTAACAAAAAGAGTCATCCAACCAGTACCAGCAGAGCAAACAGGGTCCGGAACTTACTCCAGATTCTTTTTGGTTCCAAAGAAGACAGGGGACTGGAGACCCATATTGGACCTCAGCAGACTGAACCAATATGTAAAGAAAGAGAAGTTTTGGATGGTCACACTTCAGTCTATACTTCCCTTTTTAGGGAAAGACAATTGGATGTGCTCGATGGATCGGAAGGATGCGTACTACCACATAAAAATGGCCAGACCATCCAGAGATCACCTGCGCCTCCGGCTGGGAGCCAATCACTACCAGTTTCGAGCCCTGCCCTTTGGTCTCACTACAGCCCCTAGAGTGTTCACCAAATGCATGGCAGTTGTCACGGCTCACCTGAGACGTCTAGGATTCCAGGTGTTTCTGTACCTAGATGATTGGCTCCTTACCGCCACCACCAGGCATCAACTTATTCAGGCCAGGGAGTCCGCCCTGTCACTCTGCAGTCATTTTGGCATTACAGTCGACTCAGTAAAGTCTGCCTTGTCACCATCGCAGCATATTGTTTTTATCGGAACAGAGTTGGACACCACCACCACCACTCTAAGACTTCCATTGGAAAGAGTTGTTCTAATTCGTCAACATGCCAACATCCTGTTATCAAAACACAAAGCACCAGCATCAGAAATCCTGAAAGTATTAGGCATGATGGCAGCAGCAATTCTAGCCATACCACTTGCTTGGATGCACATGCGGGTTCTTCAATGGCTGTTGTTCACTCAGTGGTCTTACCAGGAGCTATTCATGGATCACACTATAATGATCACAAACTCTTGCAAGAAGGACCTGCAGTGGTGGTTGACCTCACTCCATGTCACGATAGGATGCCCATTTGTGCTACCCCCTCCAGTAGCCACTGCCACCACGGACGCTTCCCTGATAAGGGGGGGGGGGGGTATTTTCTGGGAAAGACTGCCCAAGGCACATGGACCGACCAAGAGACACATCTGCATGTCAATGTCCTAGAGATAAGGGCAGTACTTTTAGCTTTGCAGTACTTCCAGGACTTTCTTCCTCTGGGTACGATTGCGATTCAGACAGACAATATGTCAGTGGTCTGATATTTGAACAGAAAAGGAGGAATTAGGTCTTGCCCACTTTGTCGAGAGGCTCTCAGAGTTTGGCAGTGGGCTTTTTCCACCCAGCGCTTTCTGTTGGCAACGCACATCCCGGGGAGATCCAGCGTGATAGCAGACAAACTGAGCAGAGCAATTTATTGCTGCCCCACGAGTGGTCCCTCAAGAAAGAAGTTGCGGACAGGATATTCTGCAGATGGGGCCAGCCTTGCTGTGATCTTTGTGCCAGCCACATGAACACAAAACGCAGAAGTTATTTTGCCCTGATTCCCCCCCCCCCCCGGGGGAAACCCCAAGGGTCGCACTTGTACACGATTGGCCTCCTGGTCTCCTCTGTGCATTTCCACCAATCCCGTTGATACCCAAGGTTTTACAGAAAGCAAAATCCCTAGCAAGGACCATCATTCTTATAGCCCCTCACTGGCCTCATCAGATTTGGTTCCCCTTCCTTCGACTTTATCTTGCAGAGGATCCTTGGATCCTGGACCCAGTTCCAGACCTTCTGACACTTCCGTCCGGGGATCTTCATCCTTCGTTGCAGTCCCTGAAGCTGACAACTTGGCTGCTCCAGTTCCCATCATAGCCTGTTTCCATAACCTTTCCAATGAGACAAAACAGATCATTTTGTCCTCTCATAAATCTTCTACCAGAAAGCTATATCTGAGCAAATGGAAGAAATTCTCTGTATGGGCCTCTAAAAATAATATTGATCCTTGCCAAGCTCCTATGGCTTCCATATTAGAATTCTTGACTATGATTTTCAATAAAGGAGCTGCAGCAGCAACAGTTCGGGTTCAATTGGCTGCTATCTCTACTTTTCATCTTGGATTTGAAGGTTTGAATATCATGTCTCACAAGGTATCTCAAGCATTTCTCGAAGGGACTTTTCATATTAGGCCACCTGTGAAATCTCCCCATTCTCCATGGAATCTAAATTTTATGCTCTCACGTATAATTCTTCCGCTGTTTGAACCAGCTTCATCTTGTGATCTCAGATTTTTGTCTTGGAAGGTAGCTATCACTTCTACCCACAGAGTGTCAGAGCTTCAGGCTTTATCCATTAAGCCTCCCTATTTGATATTCCATGCAGACAGAGTTTCACTTAGAACAAATCCCTCATTCCTGCCCAAAGTTTGCTCTGAAGTCAATCTCAACCAAGTTATAGATTTGCAAGATGTTCATGTTTCAATGTTGCAGTCATTACATTTGGGTTATCTGCTTGCAGTAGCCCTCAGTCGGCCTGATTAACAAAGTCTTGGGTCCTACATCGGTTGCGGTCTCATCTTCCATGATGCCAGGTCGTCAGGGGTATAAAACATGCAGCCAATGTCATTACATCAGTCTTTCTTGCCGTGCGGTGCCGTAGCAGAAGCAGTTCGTAAGTGCCGGTCGGCCGACTCCTGAAATTTTCATTTTCGAGTTTCAGAACCGGAGTATTCAACTAAAAGCTAAGTACCCCGTTGGGGAAACTTTTTCTTGCTCTAAACCGATGTCAGTAAAAGTAAATAATTGCATTTCTTGTGGAAAACAAATACCTCATAAAAATTTTCATTCATAATGTATTCCTTGCCTAGGCCCTCACCACAACGTACCTCGCTGTCGGTTTTGTGCCATATTTAAACCACGAACTATCAGTCGTCTGTATATTTGCGCTTCCAAATTTTTTGGTGCTCGGTTCAATTATCCTGATATGTCTTCGGTAAGCCATCTGACTACCGACATTGCGAAAAAAACAAAGCTAAAGACAGAGACAGGCCGCCCATTTCGCCGATACTCAGTGAGGTTCTTTCGCAGCCCCTGATACCCACTACGTCAGATTCGCAGGCCTCTACTGAGACCCATTTGGAGTCCGGTATGCCGCAAGATACTTCAACTGTGGAACCTGCGGATGTCTCTACCTTGGATGGGTCCGGAGCCGCTGTGCAGACACTGGCTTCTGAGGGTGTATTCAGGCCTACTGACTTGCATATTAAACCAACACTATCTTCTTCTTCAAGGCCTAAAACTCGAACGATGCCTAGAAAACTGATGCCCAGACCACATGGTCAGGCCTCTGTTCCTAAAAAAAACAAATGATAAGAATGACTAAAGACCTTATTACTTTAATCAGGGGAAGCCAGCCTTCCCCCCTCTATGAGACCTAGAACTGAGTTTGCTTATGGTACTTCTGACCATGATTCTGAAATTTCTGTTTTCTCTGATGACCAAGATTTACCCTTATCTACCTATGAGCATTCTGATGCTGAGGACTCTATTCTCTCTGCCCCCCCCCCCCCCCCCCCACCGAGGATTTCTCTTTTGGTGAAACCTTGCATACGTTCAGGGAACTTTTTTGTTGGGAAAGTCAAGATTTCTCTGATTCTAAAAAGAGGCTTAGGGATTTCTTACTCCTGTCCCAGCACAGGCCTTTAGCTATACCTCCTGTACTGGGCATTGTTGATGATGCCTTTTCGGAATCTAGCATGGCTCCTGACTCTTTACCTCCTGCTTCCAGTAAACCTGATGGATATTACAGGGTTCCTGACTCTCACAAGTTCCTTTTCAAAAATCCTACTGCGGATCCTGAAACCATTTTGCAAGGACCCAAGGGCATTAAAGCTACTACTGCCAAAAATCCTACCCCCTCTGATAGAGACTCCAGGGCGCTGGATAGATGGGGTAAGAAGGTATACACTTCTGCAACTTGGCCATTAAGGCCTTGAATTGCCAGTTTCATATGTCAAAGTATCAGCTGCATATTATTGGATTGCTTAACAGATAATGATATTGATTCCTGAATGTGCTGAAAATAAGGATTTACAGGATTTTACGCATTCTGCTGAAAAAGTTGGTAAACATAAATTGCAGTGTGGTTTTGATTCAGTAGAGGCATCTTGCAGGGCTTGCGGTAACTGGATCTGTACTTAGAAGGCATGCTTGGCTTAAGGAGCAATCCTTGCCAGATCATGTTACAGTGAAATTACTGGATGCTCCCTTAAATCAGGACCGCCTGTTTGGCAACAAGGCAGAAGAAGTTCTTAAAAAGATGGAGGAAAAAGCTAAATCTATGCAAACTGTTAAAGATTTTTTTACAAGTACAACCTCCAAGATTTAGTAGGCATTGGCCTTCTAAGAATTGGTCCTTTCCTGCCTCTCCCAGACCTTCTCAGTCCAAACCCAGATCCAGCAGAGCACACAGGCTTCAGTCCCAGGGGACGCACAGGACTAAGCAGTGGGGGGGGGGGGGCCTCCACTTCCAAATTTGAGAGTAATAAACTCCCCCCATGGTAATCTGCCTCTGTGACTTCTTTGTAAAACTTCTAAGCACTTCTCAACTTACTGCCTCTTTGGGGGGAAAGATTGCACTTCATGCAAAGAACTGGGGACTCATTACCCAGGGCAAATGGGTTTTAAATATAGTGTCCCAAGGATACAGATTTCACTTCCACACGTTACCAACTCCAAGCGGTTGGCCGGATCTCCCTCCAAATCAGTGGGCAGAGGCCCAAAAGCAAGTACTCTCTCTCTTAAGCATAGGGGCTATTCAGTTGGTACCAGAAGAGGAAAAGGGACAAGGTTTCTACTCGAGATTTTTCCTGGTACCCAGAAAAGACAACTGATGGCGTCCTATCCTGGACCTGCCTACTCTAAACACCTTTTTGGTGATGCCAAAATTCTAGATGCTGACTTTTCACCAGTTGCTTCTTATGCTAAGCAAAGACGCCTGGTTGGCAACACTACATTTAAAGGAAGCATACCTGCAGATCCGAATCAGGGAGTCTTGCAGAAGAGACCTACGCTTCAAAGCAGGCTATATGCACTGTCAGATGTTCCTCGTGTTTCACTGTTGCAGTCATTACTCTTGGGTTATCCTGCTGGCAGGCTACCCGCAGTGGGACAGAATTCCAAAGTCTAGGTCCGGCATCGGTTGCTGTTGCCTCTTCCCTGATGTTCATCATGCATACAGCTGCAGTAATCACAGATGGGTTTTCTGCCGTCAGGCGGTCCCTCGGTCGGCCGAATTCCAAAGTCTTGGTCCGGCGTCGGTTGTCATCGCTTTCTCTTCTGACGTCAGTGAGGCCAGAGTATATAAGACACAGCCGACGCCATGTTCTTCAGTCTTTTTTGCTGCGCGGTGCCCGAAGCAGAAGCAGTTCGCAAGTGCCGGTCGGCCAGCTCCTGAATTACGAAAATTTTGGAAACCGAAGTCTTCATTAAAGCTAAGTACCCCGTTGGGGAAACTTTTCTTGCCTCAGACCGATGTCAGAAAAAGTTAATAATTGTATTTCTTGTGGGAAGCAAATACCGCATAAGGATTTCCATTCCCTCTGCATACCTTGTTTAGGCCCAGACCACGACATCTCGGGCTGTCGCTTTTGCACTACCTTCAATAAACGCACTATTAAGCGTCGGGCGGAGTTCACCCAATACTATTTCGGTAAAGCTTTTGATTATAAAATGTCGTCGGACACTCCGACTACCGTTTTGTCCAAAAAATGCAAGGAAAAGGACCGACACGCGAGGCCCGGTCCCCCGACACCACGCCAAAACAGGCTACACGTGGTCCGGTTCTCAGCGAGACGCCTTTGCAGTCCCTGACTACCGACGACGCTCCTTTGGCGGTGTCCTCTGTACCCGAGACCGCTGGGACCTCGGCCCTTTCCCAGACTACAACCACCGAAGCCTTTGCTAATGTTGAGCCTACTAATGTGGACAGGTCCACTTCCACCCATGGTGTCTTCAGACCCTCATCTTCTTTTTCCATTAAGGCCTTTACTAAATCCAAAACAGCCAGGCACCCCAAAAGGCCTGTTGCACAGGGCCCATCTCCAGGTCCCATGCCTAAAAAACAGATGCTTAAAATGGCTGAGGATTTAATTACTCTTATCAGAGGTTCTCAACCCCCTCCAGACAAGAGACCCAGAGTGGAGGAAGATTCTCCCTCTTCTGATCAGGGATCCTTTTTAGCAGAACATTCTGATGCAGAGGAACACTCTTACTCCCCTTTTGAGGATTCGGATGCAGAACAGTCCATCCCTTCTGTATCTCCTCCTGAGGATTTTTCCTTTGGGGAAACCTTGCACACCTTGAGGGAACACTTCCATTGGGAAGGCCAAGACTTTTCAGATTCTAAGAAAAGGCTTAGGGAATTTCTTTGTTACCTCAACACAGACCTCTGGCGATACCCCCTGTTTTGGACATACTTGATGATGTTTATTCGGAGGCTTGCCTTAACCCGGATTCTCTGCCTCCTGCACCAGTCAAACCTGATAGGTATTACAGAGTACCCATCTCTCACCAATTTCTCTTCAAAAGTCATAATGCTGACCCTGAAACCATTTCACAAGGCCCCAAGGGATTGAAGGCCTCCACTGCCAAGAATCCACTTCCAGCAGAAAGGGAGTCAAGGCCTTTAGAAAGGTGGGGAAAAAAGGTATATACCTCGGCCACCCTAGCCATGAGGGCCTTAAATTGTCAGTTTCATATGCTTAAATATCAACAGTTCCTGTTATCACAATTAAGGAATAAAATGTCTCAACCTGAACAACCAGATTTAAAGGAGTTACAGGATATGATGCATAGTGCAGAACAAGTGGGTAAACACACTTTACAATGTGGTTATGATGCACTAGAGGCTTCGAGTAGAGCGGCTGCTACAGGATCAGTCATTCGCAGACATGCCTGGCTTAGAGAACAAAACTTGCCTGATCATGTCAAAGCTAAACTTCTAGATGCTCCTTTACAAAGGGATGTGCTGTTTGGTACTAATGCTGAGGAGATACTACGGAAAATGGAAGAAAAAGCCAAATCTATGCAAACTGTCAAAGCCTTTTTACAGGTCCAACCACCACGTTTTAGCAGAAATTGGCCTTCAAAAAACTGGTCCTTTCCAGCCACTGACAAGCCCCAAAGAGGTAGATACAGACGCACAAGGGGCAGAGGGCAATCACAAGGATCATATAGAGGACGACAATGGCAAACTCCAGCACCGAGAGGTGGCGAGGACAGTGCACAACAATACAGGAAGCAAACCCAATGACTCCCTCATTTTCATGCGAAGCACGTCTCAGCTGGCAGCACCTTTGGGAGGAAAGCTAGCATTATTTGCAGCCAATTGGCATATTGTCACAACAGACAAATGGATCCTGGACATTATAAACAGAGGCTACAAATTTCATTTTCACACTCTTCCAAAAATGATAGGCATGCCAAACCTGCCACAGAATCAAAGGGCAGAGGCACAACTACAAATTTCAAAGCTCATAAGCATGAGAGCTATTCAAGAGGTACCTACTCACGAACAAGGTCAAGGTTTTTATTCAAGGCTTTTTCTGGTACCAAGGAAAGGAACCGACTGGAGACCCATTTTGGACTTATCCATCCTAAACACATTTCTACTGCACTAAAATTCAAGATGCTCACATTACAGCAACTTCTTCCCATGCTCGGCAAGGAGTTTTGGCTGATAACATTGGACCTCAAGGAGGCATACCTGCATGTCCCAATCAGACAAAGCTGCAGAAGATACCTCAGATTTCTTGCAGGTTCAATCCACTATCAATTCTCTGCATTGCCCTTTGGCTTATCTACTGCGCCCAGAGTATTCACAAAGTGCCTGGCATCAGTGATTGCCTACTGCAGACTTCAAGGGATACAAATTTACCCTTATTTGGACGACTGCCTGATCCAAGCGGGCAGCAAACACATACTTCTGGAACATCTGGCATATGTGACACGGTTACTGCATTCTGTGGGATACACAGTCAACAGAGAGAAATCAAGGCTAACACCATCTCAGAAAATAACTTTCCTGGGTGCCAGTTTGGACACAAACACCCAGATGGCCTATCTTACGCCAGAAAAACAGGGGCAACTATCTCATTACTTCAAAAAACTAGCAAAAAGTACCAGGCTTACTGCAAGGAAAATCCTGCAGGCTCTGGGATTCATGGCATCTTGCATTCTTTTAATCCCATGTGCAAAGCTGCATATGAGGAAACTTCAGTGGTACCTAAAAAACCTATGGTCTCAACACAGTCACAGTTTGGAAACAATAATACCAATAATCCCATGTTTGCAAAAGGAATTTCTATGGTGGGCCCAAGCATGTCAAGCAAACACAGGCCTCCCATTCTGCAAGCCTCAAGCAAAGCAAGTTATCACAACAGACGCCTCAGATTACGCCTGGGGGGCGCACATGACGGACAGGTGCATCCAGGGCATATGGTCCCAAAAAGAAAAGCACCTTCACATCAATCAAAAAGAAATGCTAGCAGTAATAAATGCAATTACAGCTTTCAAGGACTTCCTGCGTCCAGGGCAATTACTGATAAGAACAGACAACACCACAGTAATGTGGTACATAAACAAACAAGGAGGAACACATTCATAGCCCTTGTGCAGACTAGCCATGACTCTTTGGAACTTGGCTCTGGAATGGCAAATCGAACTTCAAGCCCAGTACCTGCCAGGATTGGAAAACACGCTGGCAGACAATTTAAGCAGAAATATGACAGATCCACACGAATGGAAGTTACATCCTCAGGTGTTTACAGAAATAACCCAAGTGTGGGGGAGGCCAGACATAGATCTTTTTGCCTCCCACAGGAATCATCAATTGGAAACGTTTTGTTCAAGGACCTTTCATCCAAAGGCCTGGAGAGTGGACGCACTTTCATTCAGTTGGACAGCATGGACAGTTTACGCATTCCCACCTCTGCCTCTTCTGCCCAAGGTACTTTTGAAAGCAAGAGCAGACAGACCGAAGATGATACTGATTGCTCCAGATTGGCCACGGCAACACTGGTATCCACTGCTGAGGAGCCTAACACATACTCCTCCCTGGTCCCTGCCTCTAATGCCTCTTCTGCTGACTCAGCACAGCTACAAAACTCTCCACAGTCAGCTGAAAACACTCAATCTCGCTGCATGGAAAATTCCTTAACACCACAACAGACCCTACTCTCCAAGGAGGTGCAGGATGTCATTTTGGAGGCCAGAAGGCCATGCGGTTTTGTTCTTGGAATGAGAAAAAAGGCCAGGACCCTAGAAAACTGAACTTGCCTCAGGTATTACAGTATCTAGCTGAGCTGCTGAACAGTGGACTTTCATTTTCTTCCATAAAAATCCATGCCTCAGCCATTTCTGCAGAATACAACACGGATCCTCCTTTATTTTCTCACCCACTCTTGCGACAGTTCCTCAGAGGGGCTAAGAATATTAGACCACCAAGGAAACAACCAATACCAGCCTGGGATCTTAATTACATACTAGAAAAATTAACATTGCCTCCTTTTGAACCAGCTGCCTCAACAGATTTGCAATATTTGTCCTGGAAAACTGCCTTCCTTCTGGCTATCACTTCAGCTCGTAGAGTTTCGGAACTACAGGCCCTCATGGCAGTGCAGCCCTTTCTCATTTTCCATCAGGACAGGATTTCCCTTCGTACCAACCCATCATTTATGCCTAAAGTGGTATCCAGGGTAGCTTTAAATCAAGCCATACACCTTCCTACCTTTTACCCCAATCCTCAAAACAAAGGGGAAAGGCTGCTACATTCTTTAGACATCCATAGGCAGCTACGTTACTACTTGGATAGAACAAAGCCCTTCAGGAAATCAGAACAACTCTTTGTGTCCTATGCTGTAGGGGCTCAAGGGAAGCCAGTTTCCAAGCAGAATATTTCAAAGTGGATAGGCCACTGCATACGGTTTTGTTATTCCTATCATGGCAAATCTGTTCCTACAGGTATCAGATCACACTCCACCAGGGCCACAGCTACCTCTACAGCCTTCCTCAGAGGAGTTCCTACCAAAGATATTCTGGAGGCAGCCACTTGGAGTTCTGTACATACCTTCACAAAACACTATCACCTGCCTTTATATTCCAGAACCAGAGCAGGCTTTGCCACTGCTGTTTTGCAGGGCATTCTGGCTCAACCCAGTTCCTCCTAGTACCTACCACACTGTGCGTAGCTTTGGGACTCTACCCATCTGTGATTACTGCAGCTGTACGCACGATGAACATAGTACAGTTTTGTACCTACCATAAATGTAGATGTCCGAGTGCTAATACAGCTGCAGTACAGGTTTCCCTCCCTCCTTCCCCACTTGGTAAAGGCATGGGGCCTAACAACCTCTTCATACAACCTGACTGGGTTATCCTTCTGTGGTTTATTTGCTTGCAACCACTGTTTTTGGATTATATTGCATTGCATGTGTACACATATAAGCATAATTTATGTATTGCCTTCCTTCTGGGGGCACCTGACATCTGGGGCAAGAAAGACTGAAGAACATGGCGTCGGCTGTGTCTTATATACTCTGGCCTCACTGACATCAGAAGAGAAAGTGACGACAACCGACGCCGGACCAAGACTTTGGAATTCGGCCGACCGAGGGACCGCCTGATGGCAGAAAACCCATCTGTGATTACTGCAGCTGTATTAGCACTCGAACATCTACATTTATGGTAGGTACAAAACTGTACTATGTCAGTGCGCCAGGGGTATAAAAGATGCAGCCGACGCCGTTTTCTCCAGTCTTTCTTGCCGCGCGGTGCCCGAAGCAAAAGCAGTTCGCAAGTGCCGGTCGGCCGTCTCCTGAGATTTTCACAGACGAATTTCAGATCCGAAGTCTTCATTAAAGCTAAGTACCCCATTGGGGAAACTTTTTTCTTGCTCCAGATCGATGTCAGAAAAAGTTAACAATTGTATTTCTTGTGGGAAGCAAATACCTCATAAGGATTTTCATTCTTACTGTATTCCTTGCCTAGGTCCTGATCATAACGTTGCTAGCTGTCGGTTTTTTGCTAGATTCAACCAATGCACTATTAAGCGTCGGTTTGATTTTGCTTATTACTTTGGCCGAAAATTCAATTACATAATTCCGTCGGAACAGCCGACGACCGAAGGTTCTAAAAAACGCAAGGAAAAAGAGAAGGACAGGCATCCGAGATCCAAAACTGATGAGGCTTCCGCTAAGCCAGTCGCCGGTTTTCAGTGTGGCGCTTTCGCAGCCCCTGACGCCCGCTACCTCAGAGCCACAGGCCGCTGGAGACTTCCACGTGGAGCCAGCTAGGCGTCTGGATACTCAAGGTATCGGACACTCGGAAATCATTCCCTCAGATGGGTCTGGAGCCGCTGAGCAGGCATCGGCTTCTGAGGGTGTTTTCAGACCTACACAACTTTATGTAAAGCCTACTACAGCTTCAAAAGCAAAGACTAAAGCAGCTTTAAAGGCAAAGAAACAAGTACAGCATTCTCCAGGACAGACTTCCATGCCTAAGAAACAGATGCTCAAAATGGCCGAAGACCTTATTACCTTGATCAGGGGTTCCCATCCTCCTCCTGACAAGAGGCCTAGGCAAGAGACAGACTATGACTCTTCAGATCAGGTTTCCATTTCCTCTGACTCCTCTTCTGTACAGGAATACTCTCTGCCTCCCTATGAGGATTCTGAAGTTTCGTCCCTTATGAACATGAGGGCCATTCAGCAAGTACCACAGCAAGAGCAGGGACAAGGATTTTACTCACGACTTTTCTTGGTACCCAGAAAGGACAAAACCTGGAGACCAATACTGGACCTGTCTATTCTAAACACATTTCTGGACGTTCCAAAATTCAAAATGTTAACTCTGCAGCAGCTTCTGCCCATGCTGGGCAAGAAGGCTTGGCTTGTAACTTTGGACCTAAAAGAGGCATACCTGCATATCCCAATCAGACAATCTTACAGAAGATACCTCAGATTCATAGCTGGCTCAATGCACTACCAATTCTCGGCACTGCCCTTTGGCTTATCTACTGCGCCCAGGGTCTTCACAAAATGCCTGATACCAGTAATTGCATTTTGCAGACAACGAGGAATTCAAATATATCCTTACTTGGATGACTGCCTTATACAAGCAGAGAACAAGGACACTCTACTAAAGCATCTGGCATTCTTAAATAGATTATTAATTTGCCTAGGGTACACAGTAAACGAAAAGAAATCAAAACTAGTACCCTCTCAAGAGATAATATTCCTGGGTGCAAGCTTAAATACAACTGCCCAGATGGCTTATCTCACGCCAGACCAACAAAGGCAACTAACTTCTTACTTCAAAATGTTGGTAAGAAAGACCCAGTTATCTGCAAGAAAAATTCTGCAGGCTTTGGGCTTCATGGCATCCTGCATTCTGCTAATTCCATATGCCAGACTGCATATGAGGAAACTTCAGTGGTACCTAAAAAGTGTTTGGACTCAACAGTGTCAAAGCCTGGAAGCATTAATTACCCTCATTCCTTGCCTGCAACAGGAGTTTCGATGGTGGGCACATGCCTGTCACTTCAACAAGGGACAGCCATTCACTCTACCCACAGCCAGGCAGTCAATAACAACAGCTGCATCAGATTATGCCTGGGGAGCACACATGGCAGGAAAATGTATTCAGGGCACTTGGTCCACAAGCCAAATGCATCTACATATCAATCAAAAAGAGATGCTAGCTGTTCAGAATGCCCTGACAACTTTCAAGGATCTACTCCATCCAGGACAACTACTGATAAGGACGGACAATACTACAGTCATGTGATACATAAACAAGCAGGGAGACACACATTCCTACCCCCTCTGCAGACAAGCCATGACTTTGTGGGACACAGCATTGACTTATCAAGTACACCTGCAAGCACAATTCCTGCCAGGAAAGAACAATACTCTGGCAGAAGAACTAAGCAGAAACCTCACGGATCCCCACGAGTGGAAACTGGATCCACAAGTCTTAAGCATGATAACAAAGGAATGGGGATGCCCAGACGTAGATTTATTTGCCTCCCCACACAACTGTCAACTACAGAAATTCTGCACAAGGACTTATCACAAGCAAGCGTGGAAAGTGGATGCTCTGTCATTCAGCTGGAAAAGTCTAACAGTATATGTCTTTCCTCCTCTGCCTCTCCTCCCCAAGGTGCTCCTAAAGGTCAGACAAGAGAAGCCAAGAATGATTCTGATTGCCCCAGACTGGCCACGCCAGCAGTGGTACCCAATCCTAAAAAGTTTGTCTCAAGGCCCAGCCTGGACATTGCCTCTAATTCCTCACTTACTGACCCAGCGAAACAATCAGATTCTGGACAGCCAACTCAGGACCCTAAATCTGACAGTCTGGCAGATAATCTAACCATTCAGAACACACCTCTCTCTAAAGCAGTGATGGATGTTATTTTGGAGGCCAGGAGGCCCAGTACCAAAAAATCTTATGCAGAAAAATGGAAAAGATTCTGTGCTTGGAACCAGGCACAAGGAATTGTCACATCTGTACCAAATATCCCTCAGATTTTACAATACCTAACTGAGATGCTGGACAAAGGCCTATCCTTTTCATCAGTTAAAATTCATGCCTCTGCCATTTCAGCTTATTACAATAACGGAACCTCCTATTTTTTCCCATCCTTTGCTAAGGCAGTACCTCAGAGGGGCCAAAAACATAAGACCTCCAAGGAGAGCCCCAATACCTGCATGGGACCTCAATTATGTCTTGGAAAAACTCGCACTGCCGTCCTTTGAGCCAGCCAATACAGCTGATATAAAGATTTTATCTTGGAAAACAGCTCTGCTCCTAGCAATAACCTCTGCAAGACGAGTTTCAGAGATGCAAGCACTCATGGCTGTGGAACCTTTCATAATTTTCCATCCAGACAGGGTTTCTCTAAGGACGAACCCAACATTTATGCCTAAAGTAGTGTCCAGTGTGGCCCTTAACCAATCCATTCATTTGCCTACCTTTTATCCAAACCCACAGAATAAGGATGAGAGACTTCTGCATTCTTTGGGCATACACAGACAACTATGCTTCTACTTGGACAGAACTAAAGCTTTCAGAAAAACCGAGCAACTTTTAGTAGTATATGCTGCATGATCTCAAGGAAAGCCTATCTCAAAACAGACTATTTCAAAATGGATAGGCCACTGCATTCGTTTCTGCTACTCACAACATGGCAAATCAGTGCCCAAGGGCATTAGGCCTCATTCTACCAGGGCAGCAGCCACTTCAGTAGGCTTTCTCAGTGGAGTACTAACCAAAGACATTTTACAGGCTGCAATGTGGAGTTCAGTGCACACTTTTACAAAGTACTACCATTTACCTCTGTACTCTAAATCCAGAGCAGGCTTCGCCACTGCAGTTCTGCAGGGCCTTATAGCCTCTCCTAATCCTATTTAGGCCAGCCACCCAAACTCAGCTTTGGGATTCAACCCAAGAGCGATGACTGCAACAGTGAAACACGATGAACATAGTACAGTTGTGTACCTACCATAAATGTAGATGTTCGAGTGTATTCACTGTTGCAGTCCAGGTTACCCACCCACCATCCCCCTTTTCTTTGCTGGGATTTACCTATACTTCTCTATCTTATGCAACCTATGTGGTGTATTTGCTTGTAGATGAAGGAAATGTTTATTTTACTGCATGCATAATTATTGGCATTTTTTTTAGCCTACCATTTTGGGGGCACCTGACATCTAGGGCAAGAAAAACTGAAGAACATGGCGTCGGCTGCATCTTTTATACCCCTGGCACACTGACGTCAGGGAAGAGGCGACAGCAACTGACGCCGGACCTAGACTTTGGAATTCTGGCCAACTGCGGGTAGCCTGCCAGCAGGATAACCGAAGAGTAATGACTGCAACAGTGAATACACTCGAACATCTACATTTATGGTAGGTACACAACTGTACTTTCTCTGCACTGCCCCTTGGCTTATCTGCTGCGCCCAGGGTATTCACAAAGTGCCTAGCTCCAGTCATTGCATTCTGCAGGCAAAGAAATATTAAAATATACAAATACCTGGACGATTGTCTAATTCAGGCAGAAAACCAGGACATACTTTTGAATCATCTGGCTTTTGTACAAAGGGTGCCAACTTGTCTGGGGTACACCATAAACGAAAAGAAATCACACCTGGTACCCTGTCAACAAATTATATTCCTGGGAGCAAGCGGGAATACAACTTCTCAGATGGTTTTCCTCACGCCAGAAAAACAAATTCACTTGACAACCTACTTCAAACAAGTGGCCACAAAAACCCCTGCTATCTGCAAGGCAAATACTACATGCCTTGGGGTTCATGGCCTCTTGCATTCTTCTAATTCCATATGCAAGACTGCATATAAGGAAACTACACTGGTATCTAAAAAGCCCATGGTGTCAACATTCTCAGGATCTAGAAGCAATGATTCCTATCATTCCTTGTCTACGCCTAGAGTTCCTTTGGTGGGCAGAGGCCTGCCACCAAAACAAGGGACTGCCATTTACATTGCCCCCTGCCGCCCAAACCCTAACAATAGATGCATCAGACTATGCATGGGGGGGGGGGGCAGCGCATCTGGCAGGGAAGTGCATTCAGGGCAAATGGAACCCAATTCAAATGCACCGTCACATCAATCATAAAGAAATGTTAGCTATACAGAATGCTCTAACAGCCTTCAAGGACCACGTTCTTCCAGGACAATTAATGGTAAAGGCGGACAACACCACTGTTATGTGGTACATAAACAAGCAGGGGGGTATACATTCTTACCCCCTCTGCAGACTAGCCATGGCGTTGTGGAACACAACCTTGAGCTACCAGGTACATATACAAGCTCAGTTCCTGCCAGGAAAATTAAATACACAGGCAGACGGACTAAGCAGAAACCTCATGGACCCACATGACTGGGAACTGGAACCAAGGATTTTCAACGTGTTGACAAGCAAATGGTGGAGCCCAGATATAGACCTGTTTGCCTCCCCCCATAACTATCAATTGGTAAGCTTGGAAAGTGGATGCTCTGTCCTTGAACTGGAAAAACCTATCAGTTTATGCCTTTCCCCCTCTGCCTCTGCTCTCCAAAGTACTAGTAAAGATCAAACAAGAAAAAACAAGGATGATTTTGAATCCACCAACCTGGCCACACCAACACTGGTACCCTCTCCTGTGCAGTGTGCCACTGTTAAGCCCATGGCGCCTGCCTCAGACTCCTACCCTGCTGTCTCAGCAGGAGAACCAGATTCTGCACCCTCAGCTTCAAACACTGAGCTTAGCAGCCTGGCTAATTACCTAAGCTCTCCTTTATCATCCCTCAGTAAACCAGTGATGGATGTCATTTTAGAGGCAAGGAGGCCTAGTACCAGAAAATCTTATGCTGAAAAATGGAAAAGATTCTGTGCCTGGAACCAATCTCAAGGGATGAGCACAGCAGTGCCCAGTTTACCTCAGACTGAGATGCTTCACAAGGGCCTGTCTTTTTCCTCAATAAAAATTCACGCCTCAGCCATTTCAGCTCATTATAACACAGAGCCTCCCCTCTTCTCTCTTCCACTGCTCAAGCAGTTCCTCAGAGGGGCCAAAATTTAAGACCACCCAGGAGAGCTCCAACTCCAGCCTGGACCTTAACTTTGTATTGGAGAAACTTGCCCTTCCTCCTTTCGAGCCAGCTGCTACTGCACATTTAAAATTCCTTTCTTGGAAGACAGCTTCCCTTTTAGCCATCACTTCAGCAAAAAGGGTATCTGAATTATAGGCCCTTATGGCAGTGGAGCCTTTCATCATCTTTCATGCGGACATGGTGTCCCTCAGGACCAATCCCTCTTTCGTGCCAAAGGTGGTAT
Organism: Protopterus annectens; assembly: GCF_019279795.1. Classification (NCBI taxonomy): domain Eukaryota; kingdom Metazoa; phylum Chordata; order Ceratodontiformes; family Protopteridae; genus Protopterus; species Protopterus annectens. Next base: position 1,909,655,034 of record NC_056731.1, read on the forward strand.
CCAGTGTGGCCTTTAATCAGTCCATTCATTTGCCTTCCTTCTTTCCTAATCCACAGAACAAAGGGCAATGGATACTGCACTCCTTAGATGTGCACAGACAACTTAGATTCTATTTGGACAGGTCTAAACCTCAAAGGAAATCTGAACAACTGCTGGTGGCATTTGCTGCAGGGACAGAGGGGAAGGCTATTTCAAAGCGAACCATCTCCAAATGGATAGGCCATTGCATTCATTTCTGCTATAAGCACCATGGAAAACCTATCCCACAGGGGATCAGACCCCACTCAACCAAGGCTGCATCTACCTCTACAGCCTTTCTCAGAGGTGTACCTACCAGGGACATCCTAGAAGCTGCTACCTGGAGTTCTGTACATACTTTCTTCAAGCATTACCATTTGCCACTTTTCTCTAAATCCAGAGCTGGCTTTGCCACTGTAGTTTTGCAGGGCCTTATAGCTGGTCCTAATGCTATCTAAATTCCTCCTCCCATCCTTAGCTTTGGGAGTCTACCCAAATGTAATGACTGCAACAGTGAAACACGAAGAACATAGTACAGTTGTGTACACTTACCATAAATGTAGATGTTAGAGTGTATTCACTGTTGCAGTCCTGGTTACCCTCCCTCCAGCCCCATGACTTCTTTTGGCTATACCTCTTCTCTCCTTTTCAATGCTTAAAAGCTTTTTGGTGCATTTGCTTTTTTGTCTGAGGTATAACCTTGTATATTTATAGATTTAATTGCTTCCCATTAGGGGGGCACCTGACATCTGGGGCAAGAAAAGCTGACGTAATGATGTCGGCTGCATGTTTTATACCCCTGACGACCTGACGTCACAGAAGAAGAGACCGCAACCGACGTAGGACCCAAGACTTTATCAGGCTGACTGAGTGCTACTGCAAGCAGATAACCCAAATGTAATGACTGCAACAGTGAATACACTCGAACATCTACATTTATGCTAAGTGTACTCAACTGTACTTTTTCTTCCCCAATCATTCTAACAATTTAGAGTATATGCTGCACAAACTTTGTTCACAGACAGCTCAGATTTTATTTGGATAAAACAAAAGATTTCAGGAAATCAGACCAGCTTTTTTTTTCATTCTCAGGCAACAGAAAAGGGAGACCAGTGGCTAAAACAAACTGTCTAAATTATCTGATTGTATCACTTTTGCCGATTCAGCTGCCAATATGCCTTTGCAACACAAGATTAAAGTTCACTCAACCAGAGCAGATGTCCTTCATGGATGCATCTGCAGTCATAACAACTGGGTTGTCCTGTCGTCAGGCAGCCCTTCGGTCGGCCGGATTCCAAAGTCTGGCTTCGGCTGATGTCGCACTTCACCCGACGTCATCTCTGCCGGTCTTCGGGTATAAAGGCATCAGCCGACGCCATTTTCCTCAGTCTTTCTTGCCGCGTGGCGCCCGAAGCAGAAGCTATTCGCAAGTGCCGGTCGGTCAGATCCAGAGATTACTACTACCGAATACTACTTCGAAGACTTCTAAAAAGCTAAGTACCCCGTTGGGGACTCTTTCTTGCCTCAGCCGATGTCAGAAAAAGTCAACAACTGTTTAACTTGTGGGAAACAAATACCTCATAAAGATTTCCACTCTTACTGTCTGCCTTGCTTAGGCCCAGACCACGATGTAGCAGCCTGTTCGGCCTGTGCTTCCTTCAACCGACGAACGCTAAGGCGTCGGTCGGAGTTTGCTGAACAGTTTTTCGGCTCAGACTTTGCATACATTATGCCGTCGGATCCTCCGACTACCCAAATTGTTAAAAAACGCAAGGAAAAAGACCGACACTCGCGGTCCGCGGTTTCGGCCGAAACCACGGTTAAGCAAGCCGTGAGTGTCTCGGTTTCGGCCAAAACCGAGAAAACTGGTCAATCTTCAGCCGAATCCATGACTACTACTGAGGCTCCCGCTACTTTACCTGAATCGGCCTCAGAGATTTTGCCTACAACTGTGGCTTCCAGTGAGTTATCAGACACCATCCCTTTGGATGTCTCTACCCCAGCACGTGGTACTGCTAGACCCCCTGCAGCCATATCTATCAAGGCCTTTGCCAGGGCTAAAGCAGCCAAATCTGCTAAGTCAGTGCCTGTTAAACCTCCCTCACACAGGCCCACTTCCAGTTCTCAAATGCTTACTCTGGCAGAAGATTTAATATCCTTAATTAGGGGATCCCAATCTCACCCAGACAGGGCCTCTCAGCCACCAGAAAAGAGACCTAGGACAGAGCCCCCCGAGCCAGTGTCCTCTGATGATTCTGCGGATGACTCCGACATTACAGAACAACCAGAGGATCCTTTTTCTACTTATGAAGACTCTGATGCTGAAGAATCCATTCCAGCTGCCTCTCCACCAGAGGAATTTTCCTTTGGAGAAACCTTACATGCCATGAGAGAGCAATTCCAATGGCAGGGACAAGATTTCTCAGATTCAAGAAAAAGGCTTAGGACTTTTCTGCACTTACCACAACATAGGCCCTTAGCTATTCCTCCTGTTTTGCCTGTTGTGGATGATGCATTCAATGATGTCTGCACTGCTCCTGATTCTTTACCTCCAGCCCCGGCCAAACCTGATAGATTTTACAGGGTACCGGACACTCATCACCACCTATACAAGGCCCCACTGGCAGACCCCGAAACTATTTCCCAGGGGCCTAAGGCAGTAGCCTCGACCACTACAAAAAACCCTATTCCTTCAGAAAGGGAATCCAGGTCTTTAGACAGATGGGGCAAAAAAGTTTATACTTCTGCTACTCTCTCAGCTAGAGCTTTAAACTGCCAGTTTCACATGATACAATATCAAGAGTTTATGCTTGATCAGTTAACTAAAAAACTATCCTCTGATGATTCTATAGATAAGAAATATGTATTAGAAATGGTAAATAACATACAACAGGTTAGTAACCATTCCTTAAAATGTGGCTATGATGCACTGGAGGCTTCATTTAGATCAGCCATGACTGGCACAGTGATAAGAAGACATGCATGGTTGAAAGAGCAGGTCTTACGTTAAAGCTAAGCTATTAGATGCTCCTATGGATAAGGCCAGTTTATTTGGTACACCTGCCCAGCAGGTAATGAAGAAAATGGAAGAAAAGGCAAAATCTGTACAAACAGTTAAAGATTTCTTACAGGTTCAGCCCCCAAGGTTTAGCAGGAACTGGCCTGCCAAAAATTGGTCCTTTCCTGACTCCACAAGATCCCAAAGGGGCAGGAATAGACACTCCAGAGGCAGAAATCAATCCAGAGGAGGTGCCTACAGAGGACGACAGTGGCAAGGTAATAACAGAGGTACAGACACAACCACTACCACTGCAACAGGACAATCACAGTGACTTGGCTCTAACCCCGCCTACCAGGGAGCAAATAGCAGCTCCATTAGGCGGAAAGTTAGCCTTATTTTCGAAAAATTGGCACTATATCACAAAAGACAAGTGGATTTTGCAAACCATAGACCAAGGCTACCGGTTCCACTTCCACACTTTACCAGTCAAAAGAGGAATGCCAAACCTGCCTCCAAATCAAAAAATAGAAGCTCTACAGCAGATAATGCAATTAACAAAGATGAGAGCTGTGGAAAGAGTACCAATAACAGAACAGGGCAAAGGATTCTACTCCAGACTATTCCTAGTTCCAAGGAAAGAAAAAAGTTGGAGACCTATTCTCGACCTGTCCATCTTAAACACCTATATCATTGTCCCAAAATTCAAAATGCTGACCCTACAGCAACTTCTTCCCATGCTGGGCAAGGAGTGTTGGCTGGTAACTCTAGATCTCAAGGAGGCATACCTGCACGTCCCCATTCGACCAAATTGCAGAAGATACCTCAGATTTCTTGCAGGATCAGAGCATTATCAATTCTCAGCATTGCCCTTTGGCTTATCTACTGCGCCCAGAGTATTCACAAAATGCCTGGCATCAGTAATCGCCCACTGCAGACTACAGGGAATCCAAATTTATCCATACCTGGACGACTGCCTGCTACAAGTGGACAACAAAAGCAAGCTGACAACAGATTTACAAAGGGTCATTTACTTGCTACAAGCCCTGGGATACACAGTCAATTTACAAAAGTCAAGGCTGATACCATCCCAAACAAGAACATTCTTGGGCACGGAATTGGACACAGTAAAACAAATGGCATTCCTAACTGCAGAAAAACAAAAAGAACTCCCTCTTTACTTCTTGGCATTAACAACACAGAACAAACTAGCAGCAAGAAAAGTCCTGCAGGCCTTGGGCTTCATGGCATCATGCATAATCTTGGTCCCACATGCCAGACTGCATATGAGAAAACTACAGTGGTACCTAAAGAATTTATGGTCCAACACAGGCACAGCCTAGAAGCAGAAATACCACTAATCCCATGCCTAAAACAGGAGTTCCTATGGTGGGCTCAAGCATGCCAGTCAAACCCAGGCCTACCCTTCCACAACTTTCGAACAAGCCAAACCATCACAACAGACGCCTCAGACCTAGGATGGGGGGCACACATGCTGGACAAATGCGTACAAGGATTGTGGACTCAGGACCAGCTACACCTGCACATCAACCAAAAAGAAATGCTGGCAGTAAAACTGGCAATCCAAAATTCAGACCATTTCTCAAAGAAGGCCATTTGATGATAAGGACAGACAACACCACAGTCATGTGGTACATCAACAAACAGGGAGGCACTCATTCATACCCCCTATGCAGAATGACTGTGGACCTTTGGAACCTGGCACTCAGCTACAACATCCAGCTACAGGCAATATTTGTACCGGGAAAGGAGAACACTCTAGCAGACATGTTAAGCAGAACCACCTCGGATGCTCACGAATGGATGCTACACCCGGACATCTTCAAGACCATCGCAAAGAAATGGGGAATGCCAAAAATAGATCTATTCGCTTCCCCTCTCAATCACCAGCTCAAAAAATTCTGCACAAGGACATTCCACCCACTTGCATGGAAGGTGGACTCGCTCTCCTTCAGCTGGAAAGGTCTGACAGCATATGCATTCCCACCTCTTCCCTTGATACACAGGGTATTACTAAAAATCAAGGAGGAACGTCCAAGGATAATCCTGATAGCTCCGAACTGGCCAAGACAACACTGGTACCCACTGCTGAGGAGCATGTCTCGGGAGAAAATGTGGTCAATACCCCTAATGCCTTTGATGTTAACTCAGAACAACTACAGCATCATGCATCCAAACCTAAAAACTTTGCAACTGACTGCCTGGAACATCACATAGCAGCAACTAATCCAGATCTTTCCCAAAGGGTTAAAGACATTATCCTTGAAGCCCGCAGACCTTCAACAAGAAGGAACTATGCAGGAAAATGGAAAAGGTTTGTCATTTGGAGTGCTGAAAGAGGAAAAGATGTGTCGAATATAGATATTGCTAACATTCTGGAGTATTTGGCAGAGCTTCTACATACAGGCCTGTCCTATTCCTCCATCAAGATACATGCATCAGCTATTTCAGCAGAATACAGCTTTGATCCACCTGTCCCAGAATGTAAAACCTCCTAGGAAACCACCATTGCCAGCATGGGACTTGAACTTTGTGCTAGAAAAGTTAACACTCCCTCCGTTTGAACCAGCAGCAACAGCAGATCTACAACACCTGTCATGGAAAACTGCTTTCCTACTGGCAATTACCTCAGCAAGGAGGGTTTCTGAACCTCAGGCCTTAATGGCAGTACAACCCTTCCTAATCTTCCATCAAGATAGGGTGTCCATGAGAACTAATCCTACATTTATGCCTAAGGTGGTATCCAGAGTGTCTTTAAACCAGGCAATCCACCTACCTACCTTCTTCCCCAATCCACAAAACAGAGGGGAAAGAATGTTGCATACCTTGGATGTACATAGACAGCTACGCTACTACCTGGACAGAAACAAAAGTAACAGAAAAACTGACCAGCTTTTTGTAGCCTATGCAACAGGAAGGGAAGGAAAAGCAATTTCCAAACAGACAATCTCCAAATGGATAGGAAATTGCATACGATTCTGTTACTCCTACCATGGAAAACCAATTCCACAGAACATAAGGCCTCATTCTACAAGGGCTACAGCCACTACCACAGCCTTCTTACGAGGAGTGGCAACCAAGGACATTATTGAGGCGGCTACTTGGACCTCCGTGCATACATTTGCCAAGCATTATAATTTACCTCTGTATTCTAGATCCCGAGCAGGGTTTGCCACTGCTGTACTGCAAGGGATCCTAACCACACCATAATTTTTTCTTCCTTCTCCCCTAGTTGGCCATGGTATTCTACCCAGTTGTTATGACTGCAGATGCATCCATGAAGGACATAGTACAGTTTTGTACCTACCATAAATGTAGATGTCCGAACTGGATAGCATCTGCAGTCAGGATTACCCTCCCTCCTTCCCCTCTGTGGTACTCCTAGGGTATTTTCCCTCCTTATAGCTAGCTGGTGGGGGGAGTCTCTTATGGTGTATTTGTTTGTATATATGTACATACATGCTTATTTTTTGTGTTTGCCTTCTATCTTTTTGGAAACATTAGCATTTATCCAAAATTTAGCCTTCCAAGAGGGCAACTGGCATCTGGGGCAAGAAACACTGAGGAAAATGACGTCGGCTGATGCCTTTATACCCGAAGACCGGCAGAGATGACGTTGGGTGAAGTGCGACATCAGCCGAAGCCGGACCCAGACTTTGGAATCCGGCCGACCGAAGGGCTGCCTGATGACAGGACAACCCAGTTGTTATGACTGCAGATGCTATCCAGTTCGGACATCTACATTTATGGTAGGTACAAAACTGTACTTTTCTACATCATCTGCTTTTTCTGCCAGACTCCCCATTGATAACATTTGTGCAGCAGCCACTTGGTCAAAACCTCGTACCTTTATCACTCATTACAAAGTTGACGAGGCCTCCAGGGACAGGGCCCCCTTTGGATCCACGGTCCTGAGAAATATACTCCCATGAGCCACCTTAGATTGATGGTGCTTGGGACTCTACCCATCAGTAAAGAATGAACGACGAGGTTGAACAACTTCACATAAAGAAGTTATGTACTTACCATAACGTTCCATGTGAGTTCATCTCACCTTCATTCTTACATCCCTCCCTCCTTCCCCCTCCTGGGCTGATAGATGACCAAGATGCTAGATCCATCCTGGTTACTCAAACCTTCTTTCCCTTTTCTCTAGGAGTGTAACAGTGACATATGGTATTAGTATATGCAGCAAACAAGATCTGAGGTAATTCACAAGTGCATCATGGGATAGGGACTTGGCCTTGAGCTATTTGAAGATCTCGAGCTTTGCATTTGGCCATATCGGAGCCGAGGGATTGGCTCTGAACCCATCAGTAAAGAATGAAGATGAGATGAACAACTCACATGGAACATTATGGTAAGTACATAACTTCTTTTTAATTATGTTAAATGCAGAGTGCAAATAGCAACTCTACAGAAGGCACAGTTGGAAAGAACTGCACGTGACTGATAAAGAAAGGATTTCAGGATGGATATTCTGCAGAGTATCAGGGACAAAGGAAAAGAGAAGTACTTGTATTAATTGTTAGAGGAGCTCCAGTAGTGATAGAAGAGGAGAAAAGAGATTATGGCAGATTTGTAGTACTAAGGTGATACTGACAACAAAGGAGAATTACACTGGCATGTATTTATATTTCAATTAAAACTGTTATTTTGGAGCTTTAAAAAATTGAGAGAAATCAGTTTTTAGCAATGGATATTACTTAGAAGTGGGGCATGGAATTTGATTTGCAACAACGAGGTTGTATTTGGGGAGGCCTAGAAGGGAAGCTATAACAGGATGCAGCTTTCTGTAAAAAATTCTGAAAGAATTTGGTGTAAAAGATGTGAATTGTGTAGTATGAACTCAGAGAATTTACGTATTCCCCAAGGTGCAATTACTGGGCTAAACTTGACAGAAATTATATTTCACAGGAAGATGTCCATTTAATAGAGAACTTTGATACACATCCATTAACTACTTCAGATCATGCGCTAATACGAACTAAGATAAAAATGTAGGGTAATGAAGTAAAGATGAGACACTGGTGCTTCCCCATCTACCCGTTAAAGAGGAATTCACCCCCTAGACTCCACCATCAGTAAACCAGTACATCCCCAGCGCCTACCCCCCCCATCACCAATGGAGCAGGTCTTTAATGCTCTCTCAGTGGCAAAAAATACAGCCTCTATAGGACCTGACAACATCTCTGGCTGTGTCCTACATGAACTCGGGCATGATCTCTGACCACCATTAGGCCTCCTGTTCAACCAAAGCCTGAGCACCAGCTTCGTCCCAGATGAATGGAGGACAGACACCATCATCCCTCTACACAAACGTGGAGCATCCACCGACCCAGGCAATTATAGGCCCATCAGCCTAACTAGCTCTGCAAGGCCATGGAAAGCATTATCATGGACCTTATAAACAGGGACACTGGCAATCTCCAAACACTTGACTCCACAGAGTTTTGTTTTGTCAAAGGGAGATCATGCCTGTTAAACTTGATCGACTTCTTCGAAACAGTCACCAAAACCATGGACAAGGGGAAAGACTGTGCACACTTGGTTACCTTTACCTAGCCAAAGTCTTTGACAGTGTTCCCCACTCTGGCATAAATACTTTCCCAGCTAGGCATAAACCCATATGTTACCAGATGGGCAGCTAACTGGCTTACTGATGGAACCTACTTAGTCAAAGTAGGAGAAGCCACCTCTAGTAGACACATAAACAGAGTACCCCAAGGATCGGTCTTGGGGCCTCTACTGTTTTGGGATATACTTTTCTGAGGTGCAAGCCAAAACCACTGATCCTGTGGCTGACCGTGTTTGCACATGACTGCAAGCTGGATGCTGTCTTAAATTTCTCTAGTGATGTGAACATCCTCCAAGAGGGCCTTACCCAAACTAATGACTGGTGCCAGAAGCATGGCCTCAAACTGAATGCCAAGAAATGCATCATTATCCCCTTTGGGGAAAATGGTGCCCCCGCTAATTGTCACATTAATAACATGCTAAGCATGCAGTCAGTCGTAAGGGACTTGGGCACCCAGGTGGATAGCAAACTGACTTTTGACCACCACGTTGCCTCCGTTGTACGAAAGGCTTTCTACATGGCCCACCTCATAAGTAAGGGTATTTCATCCAGGAACAAGGAAGTCTTCACATCCCTTATCAGACCCATTACCTTGCCAAGCACATGCAGCAGCTGGAGAGACCACAGCGGTTCCTGACTAGGAAAATCCAGGGTCTCAAAACAGCTATCCTAATATAGATGGGCTAAAAGCCCCATCCCTCTAATCAGTCTTGTACAGACTGGTCAGAGGTGACCTGTGTCTGGCATAGAAGGGCATCTCAGACCCAGCCTTGATGGAGCTGTTGCATGTTCATAAGTCAAACTCCACTTTTGCAACCCGCACGCAAGGCCTCAACCTGGTCTGTGACATTAATAAAACTTGTTGGCGGGCTAGATTTGTGTCCCAAAGACCCCCGCCCCATCTGTGGAATATGAAAAATTATTATGCACGCCTTCTGTTAGTTTCTTGTTGTTACTTGCATTAGTACACATGCATACCACAGTATATTAACTATTTACTGTGACCAACTACCTTTTATTACTGTATTGTACCAAGTACAATAAATACACTTAGACAAACTGCTCCAGTTAATATGTTTACTTTTACAGTTCTACTTTTGGGTCTACAAGCATGTAACACGAATACTGTCAGCTCTCTATGGCAAATTCCCAAAGCTTATTTCCGCATAATCAAATTTATACAGAGTCTGATGTTTTTTTCATATTATTCTTGCAGCTTCTTATTCAAGCTAATAATTATGCTAGCAACAGTTTTGAAAAGACAGTGAATATACTAAATGAAACAGATTAAAAATGCTCTTGCAGAATAGACTCCCTCTCCATGTCAAGCAGAGTACCTCACTATCCCTCTTTAAGGGAAGCCTGGACAACTGGATGAGAAACAGAAAATGCACCCCTGGGATCCTACCTGTGTCCCTGCTGGACAGGGAAAACATTTGCTGACTTTGTGGGATCATGGGTGAAATTCTTGACTAGGCTTATAAGGCCCTCTGGACCAATAGCCTAGTATCGTCCTATGAATTTAAGGAATGGGTAATAGAAATTATCCACAAGTTGTTATAGAAGATATGAAGTACTCCAGAAGTTATAGTAGTGAGTAGGATAAAATGAAAATGAAGTTTAAAATAGAGTAGAACGAAAACAAAAAGAGAACCAGTTAAGTAATAAGAATTATTTAGAGGAGCTGACAAAGGTTAACAAATAAGGGAAATCTCACAGAGCAAGAAGAGGCACAGTTGCAGAGTGCTAAAGAGAAAATAATGGAGTACCTGGATATAATATGCTTGAGTCTAGAAAGATTGCTGTTAAGCTACTGTTTCTTTGATAAATGCAGAGCACAACAATTTTTGGCAGAACGACTTGGGCAACCGAAAGAAAATATTGTTGCAAAACTTAGTGAGACGATAATATGAGGTATTAGAAATATTTAGTAAGTTTTTTGAAAATTTGTATAAAGCAGAGAAGTATAGAAATCAAGAACAACACACACACAAACATTTATGGAATATTTAAATATAAAAAAAAAATCAAAGGCCAGCAGACAGTGATATGCCAGTTGCTTTATTAAAGCATATATAAATGAAACTCCGTCAGACCGGTTTCAGCTGAAAAAACACTTAGCCTTCATCAGTGTAAAATGTGATTCAGAATTCCATAAAGTTAATACCCATTTATACAATAGCCTATCAACAAAAATGAAGCTCATTGGTTACTAAAAAATTCTCATTCAGACCTGGTGGAAATAAACCACTCAGTTTAATGATCCACTTTTTTTCTTTTGTAGTCAGTATAGTGTGCCAACCAGCTTTATTAGTCCTATTACCAACAATCCTGTCAATAATTGTAAATCTGAAGTTTGCACCATGGTGTATCAATGAATGTTTGTATAGGGCATTGCTTATTCTTTTGATTCTGATGTCACTACAGTGGCTTTATTGGCAGATAATATTTTGTAACTGATGGAACCAGAAAAGGACATCTCAGTGTTGTGGAATATTTTGAGACAGCTCTGGGTTTTTTTTGGGATGTAAAATTAATGAAAATAAAACAAAGGATGGAGCTGTAAAGTATGCATTCAAACTTGAATTGATCCAGCAGTACCTGCATTTATGGGGACATAATAAAATGAAGTATTTAGGAGTATCAGTTGAAAGGATTCTGTTATGGCAGTTTAAGGATGTGTGGGAAGAGACTAAACAAAAGGTAATACAAAAACTGAGAAACTGGATGCACTTTCTTATGGATATGGATTGCAAGATACAAACAGTAAAACTGTTTAGTCCCTTTAGTTTTATACATGTCCGGCACATTTTCACCAACCAGATGAGAAGTTGTGGATATTTATTAATAAAGAGTTGAAGGATTTTATTCAGGAGGGGAAGAGGGCAAGAGTCAAGTGGGATAAGTTGATCCTCCCAGTAAAACAAGGAGGTTTACGATTACACAATTTGAATGGATATTTTAGAGATCCACAGATAAGGCTGTTATTTTAACACAAGTAGAAAGCTGCAGTTTAAAGTGGAAATGGATGATGATGAAGCAGGGGGAGTAATTCAAGAAATAAAGAATGGGATTTTGGAAGCAGATCCTTGAGGAGAATAACAGTCAAAATATTATACTCATTAAGTAGCAGAAATTATACTAAGAACTTAGCCATCACATGAATGGAGAAAGGTGATTCTGCTGATAGGGATGACTGCAATTAGGGGTACAGAAAATAGATGGGGGGGCTGGAATATATTGGAGGAAATACTGAGAACAGAAAAAATAGAGAAAGAAAGGTAATAGAATGGCAAGAGGCAAAGAAGACATTTGGATTGCAGGCTAGTGACTGCCTTTCCCTATCAGGGATTGATACAAGAGTATAGACAAAGAGCAAGGGCTAGGAAAAATCTTAAATGAAAGACCTGCATAAGATAAGATACCTGGATAAGTTTTTAATTGAATCTAAAACAGAAGCTGCTGTTAAAAAATGATAATTAGTAGGGCATATAAATATTATACAATAACTATAGGAATTAATCAGAAGAGGTCAGAAAGGATTAGGAAGAGAGATTAAATATGCAATCCCCAAAGAAACAATGAGAAGACATATGTATGTCTCCCAAATATGCAACACAATCGAGACAACTTAGGAATTTTTGCCTGGAAGTGTTTGCATATGTACTTTTATACGCCGTTTAAAATAATTTTTCCTCTGGTAGATAGCAAATGTTGGAGGTATGATGGGGAAGAAAGAGGTAACCGGAAAGCTAGGTTTTTGGAGTGTAATGAGTTGGCAAACTTCTATAAATCCATGCAGTGTACTCTCTCAAGAGTACTGGGTGAGCAGATGAGTGCAACTTTGGAAATGATTTTTTGAGCTGGGATACAGGATCTGAATTCCCTTGAAATAGTAAGACCTTGCTGAGTGTAATTCTGGTGGCTGCCAAAAAAGCAGTTACTGGAAAATGAAAATCAAAATCTAAACGAGCTATACTTGGAGTAGTGAATATTGCATCCGAGAGAAAAACAGGAAGTGGGATCTTTAGAATAGGGTCGGAGTAAATTACATAGAAAAATGAAAATTGTGGGAACAATACATGCAGAGAAATGTTTTGGAGAAGGAATGAGGCTTGAGAAGGCATTTGAAAATGTATGTAATGTTGCTTAGATTATATGATATTTGACAATATATTCTACTTATAATGTTTGTAAATGTGAACTTAACATAGTTTGATTACTTGTATATAAATATAAGTTTGTCTGTGTCACAAGTGACAGTTCAATAAATGTGTTTAAATAGAATGAGATTGAGCGGAAAGTGTGAGAGTCAGTTATGGAATGAGGTTATGGAAAGATATTTAATGCAAATTGGGTGCCAGAAGACTAGTGACACCACAGTTATATAAGAAGTAGAAATAAGTAATATGCGTAAGTGCAAAGGGGAAAGTGATGCATGAATCATGTAGGTCAAAATAAAGGAATGTGTGTTGAGAGTATTGTCCCAGGGTTGTATTATGCATAAAACTTGCCTGTTTCTTGTTACTTGGTATTGTGGAAAGGAGGTTTGAAGTACTGTGGATGGCATATTGAAAGATGAAAATAGTTTTATGCAGAATAAAATTGATTTTATTTTTTCCAAAGCAAAAAAAGAAAGTGCAGTTAAAGATTAGGGTGGAATATCCTACTCATTCATTATAGACAAGCTCAGTAATTTAGGTAGTAACCCTTTTATCATTAAGGCAGCGAAGAATGGCCAGTCCTTTATTAGTGGGACAGATCAGCACTGTTAATGTTCCCAAAGAGGCACGAGCGTTATGTGATAATCTGCAGAAGTTGCTCCTTAAAAAAACAAAGGTGCACTTCAGTATTTTGGGATTGCAACGGTATCTTGATTTGGACGTATCACTTATGGGGCTTCGGGCCTTTAAGAGCCCTACTGCTCCTTTTGATCCTGCGGATGATATAGAGAAAGTCTTTTGTGACCGGTGGTTAGCAACGGCCCATCGCTGCTCTATAGAATGGATTACTATACTGGTAGAAAGGGATCAGATGGAACAACGAAAGCTCAAGGAGGAACTACTTGATGTATGTTCTGAGCTTTCTTCCCACTTTAGTGCTGCTCATTTAGATAACTTGTTGGGGGATATTAGTGAAAGATTTAAGACATTTGAAACTGATCTTGTGGAAAACAAAAAGTGAAAATAAAATGGGACATTCATGATCATGAAAATGGTTGGGCCTTCATTTGGGGGTCCAATCAGAAGACGAAACATCGAGAGCAGCCCACACATCAGACCAGAGGTTTAAAAAGGCCACAGACAGTTTCATTTGCTTCGTCAGAAGGTATGAGTTATACTGCAGAAAGAGAAAGTGATTACTATACCTATCCTCCCCTTCCCCCTGCACAACAGCCAGCATTACATGTCCAATGGTTTCAAGGGAATGGTGGAAAGCAAACGAATATAACAACTTGAAAAGAGGCAGGAATTATCATGGACAAAATGTGTATGCTTCTGAAGGACAATCTCGCTCACCACACAAACAAGTTAGATGCCAATGAACTCATTAATTTTACAAGTTCTGGTTTTGTGACTGATAAAACTGTTTATAGGAATTCTTTAGTTTTAAATTTGTCTCCTTGTGTATTGAAGTCTGAACAGATATAAGTTTTAAATTTGGGTCTTAATTTGTGCCAACAGTTTTACCACATCTGTATATATTGAAACAAGTAATACTTCACCTGGTTCATAAATTGCATTTGAAATACTTTTTTTAGTTAAAACTCTGAACGTGTTATGCAAAATGATATGAATGACAGTGTATTCTGATCATTTTGCTTCATGTGTTTCTGATTTAAGTGATGATGCTCGAAATGCCTGTTGTCTGCCTGATACTGTAGATATTAAATTTAAGAGCACTTTTATTCCCCCATATACAAATGAATGTATTAAGCAATTTTCAGCAATGTTTAGTTACTCTGTTGAGGAGCCATATGAATGTTTTATGAGAAAGAACTCCAGCATCCATTCCAGTTTGACTAGGGCAGAATGGGATGCTTTAAAAGAATTGAGTAATAGAAGGGATCTTGTAATAAAACCTTCAGGTAAAGGAAATAAAATTGTCATAATGCATGTATGTGCTATGAGCATCTGGAGGATGTTAGTTTATGAGAAAAGTAATATTGAAGTTTATGATGAGGCATGTGTTACAGTATAAAATGTTGGAATAAGGGTATAGATTCGGATATTTGACTAGGGAGGATGTGGATAACAGGTTTGATGTAAATGGTTGCACTATTGCAACCTTTTATTGTTTACCAAAAATACACAAATTTAACAAATCCTGACGGTCGTTCAGTCATATCAGCATGTAATTATTTTTTAAATAATGCATTTCTGATGCACCAGTTTCTCCTCCATTTTGTGATTAAACTTGCCTCTTACGTCAGACACTTGATTTTTTGAATAAAACATCTGGATTACATTGGGAAAAGATTATGTACTGGCTTCAACTAGATGTTAAAAGTTTATATACTAATAACAAACATGAATATGGTATTCGAGCATTACATCATTTTTTGGGAGCTAGTCCTCTGCCGCACTGTGTTATAGAGTTGATTCATTTTTGTTTGTTGAATAATTATTTTATGTTTAACAGTATGATTTATCATCAAATTCAAGGTATGGCAATGGGGCCGCCATTTGCCCCCATGTATGACAATTTAATGATTGCTTCATTTGACGTGGATCATCTTTATAAACATGAATTTATGTCTAAGTATGTTATCAGTTATTATAGATAGATAGATGATTTTATTTTATTTATTTGTTTATTTTTGTCGGGGGTGGCCAAGATAAAGCTGAGGATTTTGTGATTTATTTACAACCAAATGGATATAATTTGTCTTTTGATGGTTTGCAATGTGGAAATGAGGTAGTGTTTTTGGATTTGATTTTAAAAGGGTTGGAGAATGGTGAAATAAGGACATTGATCTATAGGAAATTTGTAGATGGGGGTAAATATTTACATGAGGGCAGACATCACCCCCCCCCCCAATCTTATAACATCTTTGCCCTATGGAGCATTATTGCATTTGTATAGGATTTGTAGTAATCAAATGGATTTCCTTCAAGAAGCTAATAAGACCCTAAATATGTTTATTGATGGGGGTTATGACCGCAATTCAGTAAATATAGCTTTACAGTGAGTTATGGAGCAAAGTAATGGAGCAGTTCAAAATATTAGTTATAAATGATAAAGATAAAGTGAATATTAATAAGACAACAGAAAAATATACTTTTGTCATGGGATGCAATGTTTTAAGTGAGACAATAGGCAATTTATTGAGATTTTTGGAATTTTTTGTTTAGAGAGACAGAGTTCCCTAAAATTGTAAGGGGAAGTTCCTTTTATTTCCTATAGGTGTGGACAGAATTTAAATGATATGTTAGTGGTCATTTTGCTTACTCTGCTGTTAATATTAAGAATCTGTCACTATTTGGTACTTGCTTTGTGACAGTTGTAATGGTTGTAAGCATGTAGTGCTTTCATTCACAAAGATTAATGCTATTAATTTTTATTCAACTGGTGTTTTTTTCTTTTAACATTGAGGGCATTATTTATGCCTTCAGATGTCATGTAATTTATATTATATTGGGGAGGGCAAGAGGACGTTAGAATGAAGCTCCAGGAGCACGTCAGGGATATTAAAAAGCAAAAGACTGAAAGCTCTGTTGCTGTCCATTTTAAAGAAAAGCATAACAGTGATTTTTTTGATATTACAAGGCACAATTCTTGAACAAATATATGTAAGAACTGGGGAAATTTTCTTTGAAAGATAAACTTCTTTATAAGGAATCTGTTTTTATTTTAAAATTTAATACATTATTGCCTTTTGTACTGAAATATGTGTTAAATTGGAAATATTTAATTTGAATTGATTCAATTATTATTTGATTGATGTTCATCGTGCATACAGCTGCAGTCATAACAGATGGGTTCTCCTGCCGTCAGGCGGGTCCTCGGTCGGCCGAATTCCAAAGTCTAGGTCCGGCGTTGGTTGTCGTCGCTTCTTCCCTGACGTCAGTGCGACAGGGGTATAAAAGAACCAGCCGACGCCATTTTCTCCAGTCTTTCTTGCCGCGCGGTGCCCGAAGCAGAAGCAGTTCGCAAGTGCCGGTTGGCCAGCTCCTGAAATTACGAAAATTTTGCAACCAAAGTCTTCTTGAAAGCTAAGTACCCCGTTGGGGAAACTTTTCTTGCCTCAGACCGATGTCAGACAAAGTTAATAATTGTATTTCATGTGGGAAGCAAATACCGCATAAGGATTTCATTCCCTCTGCATTTTTTGCTTAGGCCCAGACCACGACGTCTCGGTCTGCCGTTTTTGTGCTAAATTCAACAAACGCACCATTAAGCGTCGGGCGGAGTTCGCCCAGCACTATTTTGGCAAAAAATTTAACTATATTATGTCGTCGGATACTCCGACTCCAGTTTTGTCTAAAAAACGCAAAGATAAGGACCGACACACGAGGTCCGCGGCCTCTACCGACACCACGCCAAAGCCAACTACAGGTGGTCCGGTTCTCAGCGAGGCACCTACGCAGCCCCTGCCTACCGACGACACTTCATTGGCGGTGTCTTCTGTGCCCGAGGTCGCAGGCTCCTCGGCCCACACCCCGACTACAGATACCGAAGCCACTTTTGGTGGTGAATCTCAAAATGTAGACAGGTCTGCCTCCTCTCAAGGTGTCTTCAGACCTTCCTCTTCTTTTTCCATCAAGGCTTTCACCAAGTCTAAAGCAGCCATGCATTCTAAGAGACAAGCTACACAGGGCCCTTCTCCAGGCCCCATGCCTAAAAAACAGATGCTTAAAATGGCTGAGGATTTAATTACTCTTATCAGGGGTTCTCAACCCCCCCCGGACAAAAGGCCCAGAGTGGAGGAAGAATCCCCCTCCTCTGACCAGGCCTCCATTATTTCAGAGCACTCTGATGAACAGGAACATTCTTACTCCCCTTTTGAAGATTCTGATGCAGAGGAGTCCATTCCCTCTGTCTCCCCCCCAGAGGATTACTCATTTGGGGAAACCTTGCATACCTTAAGGGAACACTTCCACTGGGAAGGCCAAGAGTACTCAGATTCCAAGAAAAGGCTTGGGGATTTTCTCTTGCTACCTCAGCACAGGCCTCTGGCTATACCTCCTGTCTTAGACATACTAGATGATGTGTACTCTGAGGCCTGCCTTAACCCGGATTCCTTACCTCCAGCCCCAGTCAAGCCTGACAGGTACTTCCGGGTTCCTGACTCACACCAATTTTTATACAAAAGCCATGGGGCTGACCCAAGGGCCCCAAGGGAATTAAGGCCTCCACTGCTAAAAATTCATTACCTTCCGAGAGAGATTCCAGATCCTTAGAAAGGTGGGGAAAAAAGGTATACACCTCGGCCACCTTAACCATGAGGGCATTAAACTGCCAGTTCCATATGCTAAAGTACCAACAGTTTCTGTTATCACAGTTGAGAAGCAAAATGTCACAACCTGAACAACCAGACTTGAAGGAGTTGCAGGATTTGATGCATAGTGCAGAACAAGTGGGTAAACATACCTTGCAATGTGGTTTTGATGCTCTAGAGGCCTCATGTAGAGCTGCTGTTACATGATCAGTCATACGTAGACATGCCTGGGTCAAGGAGCAAAACCTTACCAGATCATGTCAAAGCTAAATTTCTAGATGCCCCTCTACAAAAGGATGTATTATTTGGTGTTAAAGCTGAGGAGGTATTAAAGAAAATGGAGGAAAAGGCTAAATCAATGCAAACAGTGAAAGATTTTCTACAGGTACAACCTCCACGTTTCAGTAGAAATTGGCCTTCCAAAAATTGGTCCTTTCCAGCCATGGACAGACCCCAAAGAGGTAGATACAGGCTCCCGAGGGGCAGAGGGCAATCTCAAGGATCATTTAGAGGCAGACAATGGCAAGCTCCTACACAAAGAGGTGATGAGGATAGTTCGCAGCCATTCAGAAAGCAAGCCCAATGACTTTCCCTTTTGCATGCCAAGCAAGGTTCAAATGGCAACACCCTTAGGCGGAAAACTGGCATTATTTTCAAAAAATTGACATATTGTCACAAAAGACAAATGGATCCTGGACATTATAAACAGAGGCTACAGATTCCATTTTCACACCCTTCCAAAAATGAGAGGCATGCCAAACCTGCCACACAATCAAAGGGCAGAGGCACAAAGACAAATTTCAGATCTCATGGACATGAAAGCTATTCAAGAGGTACCTACTCACGAACAAGGTCAAGGTTTTTATTCCAGACTATTCCTGGTACCAAGGAAGGGAAAAGATTGGAGACCTATTTTGAACCTGTCCATCCTAAACACATTTTTACTCGTACCAAAATTCAAGATGCTCACATTACAGCAGCTTCTTCCCATGCTGGGCAAGGAGTCTTGGCTGGTAACATTGGACCTCAAGGAGGCATACCTGCATGTCCCAATCAGACAAAATTGCAGAAGATACCTCAGATTTCTTGCAGGTTCAACCCATTATCAATTCTCTGCATTGCCCTTTGGCTTATCTACTGCGCCCAGAGTATTCACGAAATGCCTGGCATCAGTAATTGCCTACTGCAGACTTCAAGGGATACAAATATACCCATATTTGGACGACTGCCTGATCCAAGCGGACAGCAAGCACATACTTCTGAAACATCTGGCTTTTGTAATAATGTTGTTGAATTCTCTGGGATACACAGTCAACAAAAAGAAATCAAGGCTAATACCCTCTCAGAAAATAATTTTCCTGGGTGCCAACTTGGACACAAACACCCAGATGGCCTACCTCACACCAGAGAAGCAGGGGCAACTAACTCAATACTTCAGAAAACTAGCAAATTTCACCAGGCTGACTGCAAGGAAAATCCTGCAGGCTCTGGGATTCATGGCATCTTGCATCCTACTAATCCCATGTGCAAAGCTGCATATGAGGAAACTTCAATGGTACCTGAAAAACCTATGGTCTCAACACAGCCACAGTTTGGAAACAATAATGCCACTAATTCCATGTCTTCAAAAGGAATTTCTGTGGTGGGCTCAAGCATGCCAAACACAGGTCTCCCATTCTGCAAGCCTCAAGCAAATCAAGTCATCACAACAGACGGACTACGCCTGGGGGGCGCACATGACAGATCGGTGCATTCAGGGCAAATGGTCCCAAAAAGAAAAGCACCTTCACATCAATCAAAAGGAAATGCTGGCAGTAATAAATGCTATTATAGCTTTCAAAGACCTTCTGCATCCAGGTCAACTATTGATAAGGACAGACAACACCACAGTAATGTGGTACATAAACAAACAGGGAGGAACCCATTCATACCCCCTATACAGGCTGGCCATGTCACTTTGGAACATGGCTCTGGAATTACAAATCGAACTTCAGGCACAGTACTTGCCAGGCAAGGAAAACACGCTGGCAGACAACCTAAGCAGAAATATGACAGATCCACATGAATGGAAGTTGCATCCTCAAGTTTTTACAGAGATAATTCAAGCATGGGGAAGGCCAGACATAGATCTCTTCGCCTCCCACAAAAATAACCAGTTGACAAAATTCTGCTCAAGGACTTTTCATCCACAGGCCTGGAGAGTGGACGCTCTCTCTTTCAGTTGGACAACAATGACAGTTTATGCCTTTCCACCTCTTCCTTTGCTGCCCAAAGTTCTATTAAAAACCAGAGCAGACAGACCAAAGATGATTCTCATTGCTCCAGACTGGCCAAGACAGCACTGGTACCCACTCCTGAAGAGCCTGACACATTCCCCTCCATGGACCCTACCTCTAATGCCTCTTCTTCTGACTCAGCACAGCTTCAAAACTCTTCACAGTCAGCTGAAAACACTCAGTCTGGCCGCATGGAAGATTCCTTAACATCACAACAGACCCTACTCTCCAAGGAGGTGCAGGATGTCATTTTGGAGGCCAGAAGGCCGTCTACTAGGAAAAGCTTACTCCGCAAAATGGAAACGGTTTTGTGCCTGGAATGAGAAAAAGGGCCAGAATCCTGGAAAACTGAATTTACCTCAAATATTACAGTATCTAGCTGAGCTGCTAAGCAGTGGACTTTCATTCTCCTCCATCAAAATCCATGCCTCAGCCATTTCTGCAGAATACAACACTGATCCACTTTTATTCTCTCACCCCCTCTTAAGACAGTTCCTCAGAGGGGCTAAGAATATAAGACCCCCAAGGAAACAACCAATACCTGCTTGGGACCTCAATTTCATTCTAGAAAAGCTGACCTTGCCTCCTTTTGAGCCAGCTGCCTCGACAGATTTGCAATATTTGTCCTGGAAAACAGCTTTCCTTCTGGCTATCACCTCAGCTCGTAGGGTATCGGAACTACAAGCCCTCATGGCTGTGCAGCCTTTTATCATCTTCCATCAGGACAGAGTTTCCTTACGAACCAACCCGTCCTTTATGCCAAAGGTGGTATCCAGGGTAGCTTTGAATCAGGCTATACACTTACCTATCTTTTACCCTAATCCTCAAAACAAAGGGGAGAGACTACTACATTCCTTGGACATCCACAGACAGCTGCGTTATTATTTGGACAGAACAAAGCCTTTCAGAAAATCAGAACAGCTCTTTGTGTCCTATGCTATAGGAGCTCAAGGGAAGCCAATTTCCAAACAGACAATCTCAAAATGGATAGCCCACTGCATACGCTTTTGTTACTCTTTTCATGGTAAAACTGTACCTGCAGGCATCAGATCTCACTCCACAAGGGCCACAGCTACCTCTGCAGCTTTCCTCAGAGGAGTTCCTACCAAAGATATTTTGGAAGCAGCCACTTGGAGTTGTGTGCATACCTTCTCCAAGCACTACCACCTACCATTATACTCCAAAACTAGAGCAGGCTTTGCCACTGCAGTCTTGCAGGGCATCCTGGCTCCTCCTAGTTCCACCTAGTGCCTACCACCCCTTTCTTAGCTTTGGGATTCTACCCATCTGTTATGACTGCAGCTGTATGCACGATGAACATAGTACAGTTTTGTACCTACCATAAATGTAGATGTTCGAGTGCTAATACAGCTGCAGTCCAGGTTTCCCTCCCTCCTTCCCCTCTTGGAACAGGCCTATTGGCTAACACCTCCTCATACAACCTGATTGGGGTACTCATTTATGGTGTATTTGCTTGCAACTACTGTATTTTGATTATATTGCATTGCTTTATTACACAAATTTATGTATTGCCTTCCTTCTGGGGGCACCTGACATCTGGGGCAAGAAAAACTGAAGGAAATGGCGTCGTCTGCTTCTTTTATACCCCTGTCGCACTGACGTCAGGGAAGAAGCAACGACAACCGACGCCGGACCTAGACTTTGGAATTCGGCCGACCGAGGACCCGCCTGACGGCAGGAGAACCCATCTGTTATGACTGCAGCTGTATTAGCACTCGAACATCTACATTTATGGTAGGTACAAAACTGTACTTTTTATTGACTGGCTGAGTTTATAAGTGATATCTTTTGATTGTTTTTGTGCATGACTCTTTGAAGGCTGATTAGCTGAGGTGCCAGAGAGTGTTGCTTCTATAAACATTTTTCAATAACCAGTTTTATCATATATTATTATTTTTATTTTTTGTGATTTGTTTTATAAATCCCTTTATCACCCACTGGATATCCAACTGGCCCACTGATGGGATCCAGGTGGTCAGAATAGCTGAGGCCACCTCCACCAAGAGTCCGGTCACTGTTGGAGTCTCCCAGGGTTCTGTACTGCATTTTGGCATCTGTTTCTCTGAAACAGAAGCAAATGCTGAAGGTTTATGGCTGACTAAGTTTGCAGATCATTGCAAACTGGACGTTATCATTGGCTGTTCTGCAGACACTAGCTTTCTTCAAGGTCCATCTCTGACTAATAAATTTTGCCAAAGCCATGGGCTTAAACTGAGTGCTAAGGAATGCATAATTGTACCCTTTGGGAAGTCAATCATCCCAGCTAATTACCATGTTGTTAGTATGCCCCTAAGTGTCGACAAAGTGGTCAGGGATCTGAATACGCACATACAGTAGCCTAAACTTCATCCACCATGTTTTATGTTGCACAACTTTTAAGTAAGGGCATGGCATCTAGGTCTAAAGAGGTCATTATCCCACTGTGCTCCGCCCTTATCAGACCAGTCATATAGAGTACAGTGCTCCCTTTGATATGTACTGACAGGGATGTGCAGCAACTAGAGCAACCTCAGAGATTCCTTACAAAAAGAATACAAGGTGTAACGAATCTACTTAATGCAGAGCACTTTAAAGCCCTTTCCCTCTGTTCAGTCTCCTGTACATTGCTGAGGGGTGATCTATGCCTGGCTTACAAGGCATCCACAAACCCCCCACTTATCAATCTCCTACATATTCTTAAGTCAGAGTACCAGAAATATAAGGTCTAGGGACATGAATTTTGTCTGTAACTTAAACAAAACATGCTGGAGACAGATATATGTCATGGAGACTGCCCCTCCTATGGAACAGGCTTACCATCCATGTGAGCAAGCTGAGTTCATCTATTACCCAGTTTAAGCACAACCTAGACCAGTGAGTGGGGAATAGGAAACTTATACCAGGGCTGGCACCCATGTCCCTTGTGGACAGAGATAGCTTATAAATGTCTGGTTGTCAATATACTTTTCGGATATATGACATCATTATTCTTTTGGGAAAACTTAGCTAGGATTAGAAAGGTCCCCAGGTTATTAGCCTAGTAACAATCTATTCTGAAAATTGCAGATGTTCTTTGTGTTTAACTGTTGCAGTCATTACATTTGGGTAATCTGCTGGGCAGGTTGTCCTCAGTCGGCCTGATTAACAAAGTCTTGGGTCCTGCATCTGTTGCTGTCCCTTCTTCCATGACGTCAGGTCATCAGGGGTATAAAACATGCAGCCGACGCCATTACATCAGTCTTTCTTGCCGTGCGATGCCCGAAGCAGAAGCAGTTTGCAAGTGCCAGTCGTCCGACTCCGGAAATTTTCATTTTCGAGTTTCAGAACCGAAGTCTTCAACTTAAAGCTAAGTACCCCATTGGGGAAACTTTTTCTTGCTCCTTACCGATGTCAGTAAAAGTTAATAATTGCATTACTTGTGGAAAGCAAGTACCTCATAAAGATTTTCATTCGTACTGTATTCCTTGCCTAGGCCCTGACCACGACGTACCTTGCTGTTGGTTTTGTGCTTTATTTAATCAGCGCACTATCTGTCGTCGGTACATTTTTGCCTCTAAATATTTTGGTTCTCGGTTTAATTATCAAGAAATGTCGTTGGTTAGCCATCTGACTACTGGGATTCCGAAAAAACGCAAAGATAAAGACAGAGACAGGCCGAGGTCCAAAACTGTCGACGATGCTTCTAAGCCAGTCGCCAGTTCGCCGGTACTCAGTGAGGCGATTTCGCAGCCCCTGATACCCGCTACTTTTGATTCGCAGGCCTCTACTGAGACCCATTCGGAGTCCGGTATGCTGCGAGATGCATCACCTATGGAACCTGTGGATGGGTCTGGAGCTGCTGTGCAGGCACCAGCTTCTAAGGGTGTATTCAGGCCTACAGACGTGCATATTAAATCGACACTGCCTTCATTACTAAGGCCTAAATCTTGATCTGTGTCTAAAAAACCGACGCCCAGGCCACATGTTAACAAATGATCAAAATGGTGGCTGAA
The DNA here is from genome assembly GCF_019279795.1 of Protopterus annectens. Taxonomy (NCBI): domain Eukaryota; kingdom Metazoa; phylum Chordata; order Ceratodontiformes; family Protopteridae; genus Protopterus; species Protopterus annectens. Next base: position 1,909,679,359 of record NC_056731.1, read on the forward strand.
GATCTAATTACTCTAATAAGGGATAGTCACCCCCCCCCCCCCCCCAAGAGGCCTAGGGCTGAGCTTGATTATGAATCTTTTGATCAGGATTCTGTTTCTTCTGACTCTTCTAATGACCTGGATTTGTCCATACCTAATTATGAGGATTCTGATGCAGAGGATTCCATTCCCTCTGCTTCCCCTCCTGAGGATTTTTCTTTTGGGGAAACTTTACATACTTTAAGGGAGCATTTCCACTGGGAAAGTCAGGAATTTTCTGATTCAAAAAAGAGGCTTAGGGATTTCCTTCTACCTCAGCATAGGCCTTTGGCTGTACCTCCTGTACTAGACATTGTTGATATGTTCTCGGAATCCAGTTTGGCCCCTGATTCCCTGCCTCCGGCTCCTAGTAAACCTGACAGATACTACAGTGTTCCTGAGTCCCACAAGTTCCTTTTCAAAAATCCTGTTGCAGATCCAGAAATCATTTTTCAGGGGCCCAAGGGCATTAAGGCTTCTAGTGCTAAAAATCCTACCCCTTCTGATAGAGACTCCAGGGCGCTGGATAGATGGGGTAAAAAGGTTTATACTTCTGCAACACTGGCAATCAGAGCTTTAAACTGCCAATTTCATATGTTAAAATATCAACAGCATATTATTGGACTGCTTAAACAGAAAATGATGTTGATTCCTGATTGTGTGGAAAATAGATTTACAGGATTTAATGCATTCTGCTGAACAAGTTGGAAAACATACTTTGCAATGTGGTTTTGATTCTTTAGAGGCCTCCTGCAAGGGCCGCTGTTACTGGGTCTGTGCTTAGAAGGCATGCTTGGCTTAAGGAGCAATCTTTGCCTGATCATGTTAAAGCTAAATTGTTGGATGTTCCTTTAAATCAGGACCGCCTGTTTGGCAATAAGGCTGAAGACGTTCTAAAAAAGATGGAAGATGAAGCTAAATCTATGCAAACCGGTAAAGATTTTTTACAAGTGCTACCTCCAGGATTTAGTAGGCACTGGCCTACTAAAAATTGGTCTTTTTCAGCCCCCTTCCAGATCCTCTCAAGCCAAACCCAGACACAGCAAAAACCCCAGGTTTCAGTCCCAGGGGACTCTCGGAACTAAGCAGAGGGGGCCTCCATTTCCAAATCTGGAAATAACAAGACACCCCCCTATGGTAAACAGTCTCAATGACTTCCTTTTAAAATTACCAAGCACTTACCTTTTAACCGCCCCTTTGGGGGGAAAGATTGCTCTTCATGCAAAGAACTGGGAACTCATAACCCAGGACAAATGGGTTTTAAATATAGTGTCCCAGAGATACAAATTTCATTTCCACACGTTGCCAATGCCAAACAGGTGGCCAGACCTGCCCCCAAGTCAGTGGGCAGAGGCTCAAAAGCAAGTACTTTCCCTCTTAAACATGGGGGCTATTCAACCGGTACCAGAAGAGGAAAAGGGACAAGATTTCTATTCCAGGCTTTTTCTGGTACCAAGAAAAGACAAATCATGGTGTCAAATCTTGGACCTGTCTACTTTAAACACCTTTCTGGAGATTCCAAAATTCAAGATGCTGACTCTTCACCAGTTACTTCCTATGCTAGGCAAAGATGCCTGGTTGGCAACTCTAGATTTAAAAGAAGCATACCTGCACACCCCAATCAAGGAATCTTGCAGAAGATACCTACGCTTCAAAGCAGGCTACTTGCATTATCAGTTCTCTGCACTGCTTTTTGGCTTGTCTACTGCGCCCAGGGTATTCACAAAGTGCCTGGCTCCAGTTATTGCATTTTGCAGGCAAAGAAATATTCAAATATATCCATACCTGGATGATTGCCTAATTCACGCAGAAAACCAGGGCATACTTCTAAATCTTCAGGCGTTTGTAAAAAGGGTTCTAACTTGTCTGGGGTACATCATAAACGAAAAGAAATCACAACCGGTACCCTGTCAACAGATTGCATTCCTGGATGCAAGCTTGAATACAACTGCCCAGATGGCTTTCCTCACGCCAGAGAAGCAAATTCATTTGGTGACTTACTTCAAACAAGTGGCCACAAAAACCCTGCTATCTGCAAGACAAATACTGCAAGCCTTGGGGTTCATGGCCTCCTGCATTCTCCTAATTCCATATACAAGACTGCATATGAGAAAACTACAGTGGTACTTAAAAAGTCTATGGAGTCAACATTGTCACAGCCTGGAAACACTGATTCCTATCACACCTTGCCTGCGCCTGGAGTTCCTATGGTGGGGAGAGGCCTGCCACCAAAACAATGGACTGCCATTCACACTACCCCCTGCTACCCAAACCCTAACAACAGATGCATCAGACTATGCATGGGGGGGCTCACCTGGCAGGGAAGTGCATTCAGGGCAAATGGAACCCAAATCAAATGCACCTACGTATCAATCAAAAAGAAATGTTAGCTGTACAGAATGCTCTGACAGCCTTCAAGGACTACATTCTTCCAGGACAACTAATGGTAAAGACGGACAACACCATGGTTATGTGGTACATAAACAAGCAGGGGGGTACACATTCCTACCCCCTCTGCAGACTCGCCATGGCATTGTGAAACACAGCCTTGCGCTGCCAAGTGCACCTACAAGCTCAATTCCTGCCAGGAAAATTTAATACACTGGCAGACGGACTAAGCAGAAAACTCATGGACCCACATGAAAGGCAACTGGAACCACGAATTTTCAACATGTTGACGAGCAAGTGGGGGAGCCCAGACATAGATCTATTTGCCATCCCCCAGAACTACCAGTTGGGCAAGTTTTGCACAAGGCCTCCCCACAAACAAGCCTGGAAAGTGGATGCCCTCTCCTTCAGCTGGAAAAACCTATCGGTCCACAACTTTCCCCCTCTGCTCTCCAAAGTGCTGATAAAAGTCAAACAGGACAAACCAAGGATGATTTTGATTGCTCCAGACTGGCCGTGCCAGCACTGGTACCAACTCCTGCGCAGTGTGTCACAAATATCTCCATGACACCTGCCTCAGACCCCTTCCCTGCTGTCTCACCAAACCAAATTCTGCACCCTCAGCTTCCAGCATTGAACCTTGCAGCCTGGCTAATCACTTAAATTCACCCTTATCCCTCAGCAAACCTGTGATGGATGTCATCTTGGAGGTGAGAAGACCTAGTACTAGAAAATCTTATGCTGACAAATGGAAAAGATTCTGTGCCTGGATCCAATCTTTAGGGATGAGCACAGCAGCGCCCAATTTACCTCAGAGTTTGCAATAATTAACTGAGATGCTTCACAAGGGCCTGTCTTTTTCCTCTATTAAAATCCATGCCTCAGCTATTTCAGCTCACTGTAACACAGTGCCACCCCTCTTCTCTCATCCTCTGCTCAAGCAGTATCTCAGAGGGGCAAAGAACTTGAGACCACTCAGGAAAGCTCCTACCCCTGCCTGGGACCTTAACTTTGTTTCGGAGAAGCTCACTCTACCTCCTTTCGAGCCTGTTGCTACTGCAGACTTAAAATTTCTTTCTTGGAAAACAGCCTTACTTTTAGCAATCACTTCAGCTAGAAGGATATCTGAATTACAGGCCCTTATGGCAGTGGAGCCTTTCGTCATCTTTCATACGGACAGGGTATCTCCAGCGCGGCCCTTAATCAGTCCATTCATTTGCCAACCTTCTTTCCCAATCCACAGAACACAGGGGAACGGATTCTGCATTCCTTGGATGTGCACAGACAACTTAGATTCTACTTGGACAGGACTAAATCTCGAAGGAAATCTGAACAATCGCTGCAGGGGCAGAGGGGAAGGCTATTTCAAAACAAACCATTTCTAAATGGATAAGCCATTGCATTCATTTCTGCTATAAGCACCATGGAAAACCTATCCCCCCAGGGGATCAGATCTCTCTCCACCAGGGCTGCATCTACTTTTGCATCCTTTCTTAGAGGTGTTCCTAGCAGGGATATTCTAGAAGCTGCCACCTGAAGTTCTGTTCATACTTTCACCAAGCATTATCATTTACCAATTTTCTCTAAATCCAGAGCTGGCTTTGCCACTGCTGTCTTGCAGGGCCTTATAGCTGGCCCTAATGCTGTATAAACTCCTCCTCCCAACCCTAGCTTTGGGAATCTACCCAAATGTAATGATTGCAACAGTGAAACACGAAGAACATAGTACAGTTGTGTACACTTACCATAAATGTAGATGTTCGAGTGTATTCACTGTTGCAGTCCTGGTTACCCTGCCTCCAGCCCCCTACTTTTCTCTGGCTATACCTTTACTTTCCTTTACTATGCTTAAAAACCTTTTTGGTGTATTTGCTTTTGGTTGGAGGTATAATTTTGTGTTTTTAATTTTATTTGCTCCCCATTAGGGGGGCACAAGACATCTGGGGCAAGAAAAACTGATGCAATGGCATTGGCTGCATGTTTTATACCCCTGACGTCATGGAAGAAGCAACAACAATCGACGCAGGACCCAAGACTTTGTTAATCAGGCCGACTGAGGGCAACCTTCCAGCAGATTACCCAAATGTAATGACTGCAGCAGTGAATACACTCAAACATCTACATTTATGGTAAATGTACACAACTGTACTTTATCCAGCTTTCATTTAATTTAAATGTCGTTATGTGGGCATATGAGAAACTTGGTAAAAAAGTAGCATTTGTTATAGAAGAGTAGGGGGAATCATGTCATCAGAAATGCTTTGGGACTATAAAGCAGTAGTAGCATCAAGGCGTGAATGCTGTTGTAAATCATAAGGATTTGATGTGATGAGGTATAATTGTCATCTGGGTCTTTGTATACATGTATTATATGTTTTCGTTACAGCAGCGATGAAACAGTTATGAAAAAAATTGCAAATGGATAAATGTTGTTGCAAAAAAAATGTATTACAAACCCAAAGCCGGTGTTTGCATGCTTCATCACCACTAATAGTGGATTGATGGATTTGGGTTGCACGTTTCAAACTAATTGCTTCAAAATGTGTAGAATTATTTAGGTAATATAAGGCATGAAATTCCAAGTTGCTAAATTTACTATGTATTGCTTGACAATATTATAAGCAAAAAATAGTATATTGGAGTTTTCTGCTGTACTTTGTTTGGAGGTGTATGCTTGTATGATTATTTTAATGGGCTAACCTGCTGCATAGATCATCGCATGATTTTCAAAATTCTTTCTGGACATTTTCTGTTTCTGCCTTTAAGCCATGTTCAGTCTTCAACTTTTATGATGCATCACTTAATGCAGTTGTTAGCAAAAAAAAAAAATTTCAATCTTTTGAAAGAATCACCAGTTGTCAGCAGCTTAGTTAAGTCATATCACGTTTCCCTAAGTTGTCAGAACTTTTATTGTATGTTCTAGTCTTATGGCAGAGTGGAGGTTTTCTCGGGGAGTGGAAGATCAAACCAAAGCTTTTCTTGATGGTTTTAATGAAGTTGTTCCTCTACAGTGGCTTCAGTATTTCGATGAAAAAGAACTTGAGGTAAGAAAGTTTTTACTATTTCATAGAGTAACACTTTATCCTGTAGCAGTAGCTGCTGCAGTTATGTTAATAGTGTGTAGTATGGGTGGATGTATAACTTGATACTTTTTTTGATTTTGCTTTACATTATTTTGGCCGAAGGTTTAACTATATAATGCCGTCGGAACAACCGACGACCGGAATTCATAAAAAGCGCAAAGACAAATAAAAGGACAGGCATTGGAGGTCGAAAACCAACGACGAAGCCTTTTATAGGCCAGTCGCCAGTTTTCAGTGAGGCGCTTTCGCAGCACCTGACACCCGCTACCTCAGAACCACAGGCCGCCTCCGACCCCCACGTGGAGACAACTAGGCCTCTGGAAACTCAAGGTATTGGGCCTACGGAAACTATTCCCTCAGATGGGTCCGGAGCCGCTGAACAGGCATCGGCTTCTGAGGGTGTTTTCAGACCTACACAGCTTACTATCAAGACCACTTCAACAGCCAAGGCAAAGTCTAAAACACCTTTAAAGACAAAGAAACAAGTACAGCATTCTCCTGGACAGTCATCCATGCCTAAGAAACAGATGCTTAAAATGGCTGAGGACCTAATTACTTTGATCAGGGGTTCCCATCCCCCTCCTGATCAGGGGTTCCCATCCCCCTCCTGATCAGGGGTTCCCATCCCCCTCCTGATAAAAGGCCTAGGCAAGACACTGACTATGATTCCTCTGACCAGGTTTCTATTTCTTCTGATTCCTCTTCAGAACAGGGATATTCTCTTCCTCCCTATGAGGACTCTGATGCTGAAGAATCTATCCCTTCAGCCTCTCCTCCTGAGGACTACTCTTTTGGGGAAACCCTGCATACCATGAGGGTGCATTTCCATTGTGAGAGCCAGGATTATTCAGAATCCAAGAAAAGGCTCAGAGACTTTCTTTTATTGCCTCAGCACAGACCTCTTGCTATCCCTCCTGTGCTAGGTGATGTATTTTGTGAATCCAGTTTGTCTCCTGATTCCTTACCCCCTGCACCAGTTAAGCCAGATAGGTACTACAGGGATGTTCATCGTGTTACACTGCTGCAGTCATCACACTTGGGTTATCCTGCCGTCAGGCGGTCCTGCAGTCAGCCAGAGTTCCAAAGTCTTGGTCTGGCATCAGTTGCTGTCACTTCTTCCCTGACGTCAGTGTGCCAGAGGTATATAAGATGCATCCGATGCCATTTTCTTCAGTCTTTCTTGCCGCGCGGTGCCCGAAGCAGAAGCAGTTCGCAATTGCCGGTCGGCCGACTCCTGAGATTTTTGAAGTTGAATTTCAGATCCAAAGTCTTCAATAAAGCTATGTACCCCGTTGGGGAAACTTTTTTCTTGCCTCAGACCGATGTCAGAAAAAGTTATTAATTGTATTTCTTGTGGGAAGCAAATACCTCATAAGGACTTCCACTCTTACTAAATTCCATGCCTAGGCCCTGATCACGACGTCACTAGTTGTCGGTTTTGTGCTAGATTTAACAAACGAACTATAAAAAGACATTTTGATTTTGCTTTGCACTACTTTGGCCGAAGGTTCAGTTATACTATGCCGTCGGATCAACCGACGACCGCAATTCCGAAAAAACGCAAAGACAAGGACAAAGGCAGGCATCTGAGGTCCAAAACAGACTAAACCTCTTCTAGGCCAGTCGCCGGTTCTCAGTGAGGAGCTTTCGCAGCCCCTGACACCCGCTACCTCAGAGCCACAGGCCACCTCCGACTCCCACGTGGAGACAACTAGGCCTCTGGAAACTCAAGGTATTGGGCCTACGGAAACTAATCCCTCAGATGGGTCCGGAGCCGCTGAGCAGGCACCGGCTTCTGAGGGTGTTTTCAGATCTTCACAACTTACCATTAAATCAACAGCCAAGACAAAGGTACCATTAAAGACAAAGAAACAAGTACAGCATTCTCCTGGACAGTCCTCCATGCCTAAGAAACAGATGCTTAAAATGGCCGAAGACCTCATTACTCTAATCAGGGGTTCCCATCCCCCTCCTGAGAAAAGGCCTAGGCAGGATACAGACTATGACTCCACTGATAAGGTTTCCATTTCCTCTGATTCCTCTTCGGACCAGGGATACTCTTTACCCCCCTATGAGGACTCTGATGCTGAGGAATCTATCCCTTCAGCCTCTCCTCCTGAGGATTACTCTTTTGGGGAAACTTTACATACCATGAGGGAACATTTCCATTGGGAAAGTCAGGAATACTCAGAATCCAAGAAAAGGCTCAGGGATTTCCCCTTATTGCCTCAGCACAGGCCCCTGGCTATTCCGCCTGTACAAGACATTGTGGATGATGTGTTCTCTGAATCCAGCTCATCTCCTGACTCTTTGCCCCCTGCTCCAGCCAAGCCAGATAGGTATTATAGAGTCCCTGACTCTCACAAGTTTATATACAAACCCTTCTGCTGATCCAGAAACTATTTCCCACGGTCCAAAAGGGGTTAAGGCTTCCATTGCAAAAAATCCAGTACCCTCTGACAGAGATTCCATAGCTTTGGATAGATGGGGGAAGAAGTATACACTTCTGCAACTTTAGTAGTAAGAGCTTTAAATTGCCAGTTTCACATGCTTAAGTACCAACAATATTTAATGGCTCAGTTAAAACAGAAAATGCTTGCTAGCTCAGAAGCTCCTGATTGTAAAGAAATGCAGGATTTATTGCATGCAGTTGAACAGGTGGGAAAACGTACTCTGCAATGTGGTTTTGATTCTTTAGAGGCCTTTTGTAGAGCCGCAGTTAGAGGTTCTGTTATTCGAAGACATGCTTGGTTAAAAGAACAGAGTTTACCTGAACATGTTAAGGCAAAGTTATTGGATGCTCCTTTACAACATGATACCTTGTTTGGTGTTAAGGCAGAAGAGGTGTTAAAGAAAATGGAGGATAAAGCTAAATCTATGCAAACAGTCAAGGATTTCTTACAAGTACAGCCACTTTGGTTTAGCAGAAATTGGCCAATAAAAAATTGGTCCTTTCCAGTGTCAGACAGGCCACAGAGGGGCAGATACAGATGCCCAAGAGGCAGATCTCAACCCCAAGGCTCAAACAGACAACGACAGTGGGGCACCTCAACCCCAAAAGGAGGTGAGGACAAGTCTTAACCTTACAGGAAACCATCACAATGACTTTCTTTTGCATATGCCAAGCACGTCCCTTCTGGAAGTCCCCTTAGGGGGAAAATTAGCACTTTTTTCTCAAAACTGGCAAACAATCGCCCAAGACAAATGGGTCCTGAATATTGTGTCTCAAGGTTACAGATTCCACTTCCATACTTTACCAAAGCTAAAAGGAATGCCAGACCTGCCACAAAATCAATGGGCAGAGGCACAAAAACAAATTTCAGCCTCATGGACATTAGAGCTATACACAAAGTACCACAACAGGAACAAGGACAAGGATTTTACTCAAGACTCTTCCTGGTCCCCAGAAAGGACAAAGCCTGGAGGCCTATATTGGACCTTTCAATTCTGAATATGTACCTGGATATTCCGAAATTCAAAATGTTGACATTACAGCAGCTTCTACCCATGCTGGGCAAGAAGGCTTGGCTTGTTACTCTGGACCTGAGAGGCATACCTGCATGTACTTATCAGACAAAATTGCAGAAGATACCTCCGATTCAAAGCTGGTACAATTCTCTGCACTACTCTTTGGCTTATCTACTGCACCCAGGGTCTTCACAAAGTGCCTGGCACCAGTAATTGCATTTTGCAGACAAAAAGGAATTCAAATATATCCATACCTGGACGACTGCCTCATTCAAGCAGAGACAAAGGACATTCTTCTACAGCATCTGGCATTTGTGAAAAGGTTGCTAATTTCTCTAGGGTACACAGTAAACAAAAAGAAGTCAAAACTAGTGCCCTGACAACAGATTACATTCCTGGGTGCCAGCTTAAATATAACGGCCCAGATGGCTTACCTCATGCCAGAAAAACAAGTGCAACTAACTCAATATTTTCAACTACTGGCAAAAACGTCCCATCTCCCTGCAAGAAAAATTCTGCAGGCCCTGGGATTCATGGCATCCTGCATACTACTAATACCATATGCCAGACTGCATATGAGGAAATTACAATGGTACCTAAAAAGTGTTTGGACTCAACATTCTCACAGTCTAGAAGCAGTAATTCCAATAATTCCCTGCCTACAACAGGAGTTTCGATGGTGGGCACAGGCATGTCACCTAAATAAGGGTCAGCCTTTACCCAACCCACAGCCAGGCAAACTCTAACAACAGATGCTTCGGATTACGCCTGGGGAGCACACATGGCAGGAACATGCATTCAGGGCAAGTGGACCACAGACCAGATGCATCTTCACATCAGTCAAAAAGAGATGTTGGCTGTTCAGAATGCCCTAACAGCTTTCAAGGACCTTCTACACCCAGGACAACTATTACTAAAGACAAACAACACCACAGTAATGTGGTACATAAACAAACAAGGGGGCACTCACTCTTATCCCCTATGCAGGCAAGCCATGACCTTGTGGAACACAGCTCTAACGTACCAAGTTCACCTGCAAGCACAATTCCTGCCAGGAAAGAAAAATACTCTGGCAGACGACCTAAGCAGAAATGTCATGGACCCTCACGAATGGAAACTGAACCCACAAATCTTCAGCATGATAACACAAAAATGGGGATGCCCAGACATACATCTTTTTGCCTCCCCTCTGAATTGCCATCTACAAAAATTATGCACAAGGACTTATCACAAACAAGCATGGAAAGTGGATGCTCTTCTGTTCAGCTGGAAAAACCTAAAAGTCTATGCCTTCCCACCACTGCCTCTCCTTTCAAAGGTAGTCCTAAAAGCCAGACAAGAAAAACCACAGATGATCCTGATTGCTCCAGACTGGCCATGCCAGCACTTGTACCCTATCTTAAGGAACTTGGCTCAGGGCCCACCATGGATTTTGCCCCAAATTCCACACCTTCTGACTCAACAAAACAATCAGATCCTGCGCGGTCAGCTCAAAACCCTAAACCTGGCTGCATGGCAGAGACTTTAGTCAAACAGGCAACACCTCTCTCTAAAGCTGTTATGGATGTCATTTTGGAGGCCAGGAGGCCTAGCACCAGGAAAGCTTACTCAGAAAAATGGAAGAGATTCTGTGCCTGGAACCAGGCGCACAGCCTTGACCCTCTTGTTCCAAACATTCCTCAGATTTTACAATACTTAACTGAGATGCTGGACAGAGGCCTATCCTTTTCATCAATTAAGATTCACGCCTCTGCCATTTCTGCACATTACAACACGGATCCTCCTTTATTCTCTCATCCCTTGCTAAAGCAGTACCTCAGAGGGGCTAAAAACACAAGACCGCCCCGGAGAGCACCAACACCAACTTGGGACCTCAATTTCGTTTTGGAAAAACTGACCTTACCACCTTCTGAGCCAGCCAATACAACCAATCTAAAATTTGTATCATGGAAAACAGCTCTGCTCCTGGCAGTAACTTCAGCACGAAGAGTCTCAGAGCTACAGGTATTAATGGCAGTGGAACCTTTTATAATTTTTCATCAGGATAGGGTATCTTTAAGGACAAACCCTACCTTCATGCCAAAGGTGGTATCTAGTGTGGCTCTTAACCAAACCATCCATTTGCCTACTTTTTATCCAAACCCCCAAAATAAAGGGGAGAAACCTCTGCATTCTTTGGACATACACAGGCAGCTATGCTTCTACTTGGACAAAGCAAAAGCTTTCAGGAAAACTGATCAACTGTTTGTAGCATATGCTGCAGGATCACAAGGCAATATCTCAAAGCAGACTATATCCAAATGGATAGGACACTATTCGGTACTGCTACACACCGCATGGAAAATCAGTCCCTAATAACATTAGGCCTCATTCCACCAGGGCAACAGCCACTTCAGCAGCCTTTCTCAGAGGAGTACCTACCAAGGAAATTTTGGAGGCTGCAACTTGGAGTTCAGTGCACACCTTCACCAAGCATTACCACCTGCCTCTTTACTCTAAATCCAGAACAGGATTTGCCACTGCAGTTCTGCAGGGCCTCTTAGCCAATCCTAACTCTTTATAGACCAGCCACCCAAACTTAGCTTTGGGATTCAACCCAAGTATGATGACTGCAGCAGTGTAATACGATGAACATAGTACAGTTTTGTACCTACCATAAATGTAGATGTTCGAGTGTTCACACTGCTGCAGTCCAGGTTACCCTCCCTCCATCCCCTCTGAACTAGCTGGACTTATCCATACCCTTCTATCCTATACAACCTTTGGGGTGTATTTGCTGGTAACTGAAGGTATTGTTTTTATTTTATATGTATATTTTTGATTAGCAATATGTATTGCCTACCCACTTGGGAGCTCCTGACATCTGGGGCAAGAAAAACTGAAGAAAATGGCGTCGGATACATCCTTTATACCCCTGGCGCACTGACGTCAGGAAAGAAGCGACAGCAACCGACGCCGGACCAATACTTTGGAACTCTGGCCGACTGCGGGACCGCCTGACAGCAGGATAAACCAAGTGTGATGACTGCAGCAGTGTGAACACTCGAACATCTACATTTATGGTAGGTACAAAACTGTACTTTCCAGATTCCCATAAATTTCTTTATAAAAAACCCTGCTGCTGATCCAGAAACAGTTTCTCAGGGTCCCAAAGGGGTCAAGGCTTCCACTGCAAAAAAACCTGTTCCCTCTGATAGGGATTCTAGAGCACTGGACAGATGGGGGAAAAAGTTTACACCTCTGCTACGTCAGCTGTAAGGGCTTTAAACTGCCAATTTCACATGCTTAAATATCAACAATATCTAATGTCTCTGCTGAAACAGAAAATGCTGACAAACTCTGAATGTCCTGAAAACAAGGAAATGCAGGATTTATTGCATTCAGCTGAACAAGTGGGAAAGCATACTCTGCAATGTGGTTTTGATTCTTTAGAGGCTTCTTGCAGAGCTGCAGTTACAGGTTCTGTCATTCGAAGGCATGCTTGGTTAAAAGAACAGAGTTTACCTGATCATATTAAAGCAAAATTATTGGATGCTCCATTACAGCATGATACCTTGTTTGGTGTTAAGGCAGAAGAGGTGTTAAAGAAAATGGAGGATAAAGCAAAATCAATGCAGACAGTAAAGGATTTCTTACAGGTTCAGCCACCCAGATTTAGCAGGAATTGGCCTTCTAAAAATTGGTCCTTTCCGGTGTCAGATAGGCCACAAAGAGGCAGATACAGACGCCCAAGAGGCAGATCTCAGCCCCAAGGCTCATACATACCTAAGCAATGGGGTGCTTCAGCCCCAAAGGCGGAGAAGATAAATCACAGCTGTATAGGAAACAATCTCAATGACTTTCCACTGCCAATGCCAAGCTCTTACCTTTTGGCAGCACCCTTAGGGGGAAAACTAGCACTTTTCTCACAAAATTAGCACATGATCACCCAGGACAAATGGGTACTAAATATTATTTCTCAGGGCTACAGGTTCCACTTCCACACCCTCCCAAGGGCAAAAGGTATGTCACACCTGCCACTCAATCAATGGGCAGAGGCACAAAAGCAAATTTCTGCTCTCGTGGACATGAGGGCAATTCAAAAAGTACCACAGCAAGAGCAGGGGCAAGGATTTTACTCTAGACTTTTCTTGGTACCCAGAAAGGACAAAGCCTGGAGACCAGTACCGGACCTGTCTACTCTAAATACTTTCCTGAACGTTCCCAAATTCAGAATGTTGACACTGGAGCAACTTCTACCCATGCTGGGCAAGAAGGCTTGGCTCGTTACTTTGGACCTCAAAGAGGCATACCTGCATGTCCCAATCAGACAATCTTGCAGAAGATACCTCAGATTCATAGCTGGCTCAATGCATTACCAATTCTCTGCACTGCCCTTTGGCTTATCTACTGCGTCCAGGGTCTTCACAAAATGCCTGGCACCAGTAATTGCATTTTGCAGACAAAAAGGAATTCAAATATATCCCTACTTGGATGACTGCCTAATTCAAGCAGAGAACAAGGACATTCTACTACAGCATATGGCGTTTGTAAAAAGATTATTAATTTGCCTAGGGTACACAGTAAACAAAAATAAATCAAAACTAGTGCCCTCTCAAGAGATAATATTCCTGGGTGCAAGCTTAAATACAACTGCCCAGATGGCTTATCTCACGCCAGGCAAACAAAGGCAACTTACTCATTACTTCCAAATGATGGCAACAAAGACCCAGCTACCTGCAAGAAAAAATCTGCGGCTTTGGGCTTCATGGCATCCTGCATTCTGCTAATTCCATATGCAAAACTGCATATTAGGAAGTTACAATGGTATCTAAAAAGAGTTTGGACTCAACATTGCCACAGCCTGGAGACACTCTCATTCCCTGCCTGCAACAAGAGTTTCGATGGTGAGCACAATCCTGTCACCACAACAAGGGACAGCCTTTCTCTTTACCCACAGACAGGTAGATACTAACAACAGATGCATCGGATTATGCCTGGGGGGCACACATGGCGGGAAAATGTATTTAGGGCACGTGGCCTGCAGACCAAATGCATCTTCATATCAATCAAAAAGAGATGCTAGCTGTATAGAATGCCCTGACAGCCTTCAAGGATCTAATTCAGCTAGGACAACTTTTACTAAAGATGGACAACACTACAGTCATGTGGTACATAAACAAGCAAGTGGGCACACATTCCTACCCCCTCTGCAGGCAAGCCATGACCTTGTGGAACACAGCATTGGCCTACCAAGTACATCTACAGGCACAGTTCCTGCCAGGAAAGAAAAATACTCTGGCAGATGAACTAAGCAGAAACCTCATGGACCCTCACGAGTGGAAACTAGATCCACAAATCTTCAGCATGATAACAAGGAAGTGGGGATGCCCAGACATAGATCTATTTGCCTCCACTCACAACTGCCAACTACAGAGATTCTGCACAAGGACTTATCACACTCAAGCATGGACGGTGGATGCTCTTTCATTCAGCTGGAAAGCCCTGACAGTTTATGCCTTTCCTCCACTGCCTCTCCTCCCCAAGGTACTCCTAAAGGTCAGACAAGAGAAGCCAAAAATTATTCTGATTGCCCCAGCAGTGGTACCCAATCCTAAAGAATTTGTCTCATGGTCCAGCCTGGACTTTACCTCAAATTCCTCATATTCTGACCCAACAAAACAATCAGATTCTGCACAGCCAACTCAAAACCTTAAATCTGGCTGCATGGCGAAGAATATAACCACTCATAATACACCTCTCTCTAAAGCAGTTATGGATGTCATTTTGGAAGCCAGAAGGCCCAGCACAAGAAAATCTTATGCAGAGAAATGGAAGAGATTCTGTGCTTGGAACCAGGCACAAGGACTTGAACCACTTGTTCCAAATATTCCTCAGATTTTACAATACCTAACTGAGATGTTGGACAAAGGCCTATCCATCTCATCAATCAAGATCCATGCTTCTGCCATTTCAGCTCATTACAATACGGAACCTCCTATTTTTTCACATCCACTGCTAAGACAGTACCTCAGAGGGGCCAAGAACATAAGACCCCCAAGGAGAGCGCCGCTACCTACATGGGACCTCAACTTTGTCTTGGAAAAGCTCACACTGCCTCCTTTTGAGCCAGCCAATACAGCTGAGATAAAATTTTTATCATGGAAAACTGCTCTGCTCCTAGCAATAACTTCAGCAAGAAGAGTCTCAGAGTTACAGGCATTGATGGCAGTGGAACATTTTATCATTTTCCATCCGGACAGGGTTTCTTTAAGGACAAACCCAACATTTATGCCAAAGGTAGTTTCCAGTGTGGCTCTTAACCAAACCATTCATTTGCCAACATTTTCCAAATCCCCAGAATAAAGGGGAGATACTTCTGCACTCTTTGGACATTCACAGACAGCTACGCTTCTACCTGGACAAAACTAAAGCTTTTAGAAAGACTGAGCAACTTTTTGTGGCATATGCTGCAGGATCACAAGGAAAGGCTATTTCAAAGCAGACTATTTCAAAATGGATAGGACACTGCATTCGCTACTGCTATGCACAGCATGGCAAATCAGTACCTAAGATTGTTAGGACACATTCTACCAGGGCAGCAGCCACATCAGCAGCCTTTCTCAGAGGAGTACCAAACAAGGAAATTTTGGTGGCTGCAACTTGGAGTTCAGTGCACACCTTTACCAAGACTACCACTTACCTCTTTACTCTAAATCCAGAGCAGGCTTTGCCACTGCAGTTCTGCAGGGCCTCATAGCCACTCCTAATCCTATCTAGATCCAGCCGCCCAACCTCTGCTTTGGGATTCAACCCAAGTGTAATGACTGCAACAGTGAAACACGATGAACATAGTACAGTTGTGTACCTACCATAAATGTAGATGTTCGAGTGTATTCACTGTTGCAGTCCAGGTTACCCACCCACCATCCCCCTTTCTTTGCTGGGACTTATCTGAGCCTCTCTATTCTATACAACCTATGTGGTGTATTTGCTTGTAAATGAAGGTAATGTTTATTTTGTGCATGCTTTTTGTCAGCAATGTTTTTAGCCTACCCTTTTGGGAGCACCTGACATCTGGGGCAAGAAAAACTGAAGAAAATGGTGTTGGCTGCATCTTGTATACCCCTGGCGCACTGACGTCAGGGAAGAGGCAACAGCAACAGACGCTGGACCAGGACTTTGGAATTCAGGCTGACTGCGAGTAGCCTGCCAGCAGGATAACCCAAGTGTAATGACTGCAACAGTGAATACACTCGAACAACTACATTTATGGTAGGTACACAACTGTACTTTCCTCATACATATGTCAAATTATCCTTCACAGTTCAGGCAGTTATCTAACTGTATGTGATTGTTTCAAAAGTTCAAAAATAGTAAGTAGCAAGAGAGACAAATGGTACAACTAATTACAAATACCAGCAAAACAAAGTAAACACAAAGCAGATGAACCAAACCAGGGCAGGATTCACCCATCAAAGATCACATAGGAAGGTAAAAATTATTATGTTTATTGTGAGCCCTTTCGCAATTGAACCAACTGCTTCTTCAGACATTAAAAATACATTCAAACTAAGCTTTCCTGTACCATACAAAGACCAATAGAAATCACTAATTAATTAAGCAATCTGATTGTTCAACTTGGGTCTCCAGATCCCTAATTACTTTCTTTGTACTTAATGGGTTACCACCTATGTGGTAATTTGTGGGCACATTGTTTTTGCCAAAGGGTATGACTATACACTTTTTGGCATTTAGCTTTAGACCATGGATCTGGCACCAGTTATCCATCTCTGCGAGACCTTTTTGAAGGATGTTTGTGTCAGCTGGAGAGTCGATTATGGCGCCCAGTTTGCAGTCATCTGCGAACTTGGTGAGCCATAGTCCTCCCACGTTGGCCTGTACCTCAGAAAAGTAAATACCGAACAAGAGAGGTCCCAGGACAGAACCTTGTGGGATGCCACTTGTGACCTGTTTCGAGTCTGACATGGCTCCAGCAACTCTGACTCTGTGGGTTCTGTCTTTGAGCCAGTTTGGGACCCATCTTGTGACATAGGGGTTTATATTTAGGCTGGATAGCTTATCTATGATGCCCAAGTGGGGTATTGTGTCAAATGCCTTTGCTAGGTCCAGATAGGCTGTGTGGACTACCTTCCCTTCATCTATGGCCTTGGTGACTGTTTCAAAGAAGTCGACCAGGTTCAAAAGGCAGGATCTGCCCTTGACGCAGCCAAATTGGGTAGGATCTAGTGTCTGTAGGTCCCCAATGACTTTGTTTGAGTTCCATGATGATCCTTTCCATAGTCTTGCATACTAGGCTAGTCAGGCTTATGGGGCGATAGTTTTCAGGGTCCGCAGAGGCGCCACCTTTGTGGAGTGGGACCACTGTTGCTGTACGCCATTCTTTGGGCACATATCATGTAGTGAGGCTGAGATTGTACAGCAGTTTTACTTGAGGGATTAGTTCTTCTTGGAGTTCATGTAGGATGCAACCCGGGACGCCATCTGGTCCCATGGAAGCAGTGTTTTTTGCTTTGGAGAGGGCGGCCTTCACCTGAGCATCAGAGATGTTTGGGAGGCTGCACTCTGCCGGGATCGATACTTGCTCTTTTGGGGGGGAGAAGTTTGCACTGAACCTGTCTGCCAGGATATTGGCGATGTCTGTGGGTTCAGCGTATTTTTTGTCGTTTACAATCAACTCAGAACACATCTGGGAGTTGCATCACAGGTTCCTAACATAACTGAAAAAAGCCTTATGATTGTCTTCAGTGTCCTGTGCAATTTTTCTCTCGAAGCTGGCCTTGGAGGATTTTATGAGGGATCGTAATTTTTTGCTAGTACTGATCAGAGATGCCTTCCCTTTTAGGGATTTTGCTCTATCATGTAGTAGCTTCCTCCTTCTGTTGTACAGTTTATTTATGGCTGGGGTCCACCAGACTGGACGCCTGCCTTTGGATGATTGGGTCTTGATTTTGTTTGGGATAGCATGATCCATGCATTCCTGGAGATGTCTGTAGAATGCGTTTATATAGGATTCTGCAGTTTGGGCCGTAGTTTCCACTGGCCCTGGGGCCTTGAAGGATTCCACTTCAGTTTTAAGAAGTGTGAAGTTCGCTTTTGAGAAGTTTTTCACTGTGGTTTTCTGGGCTGGGGGTGGGGTCCGGGATGTGGATATCCAGTGAAATTAATTTATGGTCTGATCTTACCAATGAGGGATATACTTCTGGTATGGAGCATAGAGTCCCCATGTTGGTAATGATCAGGTCTAGAATGTTTTCCCCTCTTGTGGGAGTGGTGACTAGTTGTTCCATAGCATTTGAGTTTATAAATTCCAGGAACCTTTGGGCTAAGGTGCTGGGGCTTGAGTAATGCTCCCAGTCTATGTTTGGGTAGTTGAAGTCGCCCAATATAATGGTGTTTGGAGAGATCTTAGTGTTCTCCAATGTTTTCAGGAAAGCTGAGTGGGATTCCTGACTTTGAGAGGGTGGTCTGTAGGATGCTATAAACTGAAAAGCAGTCTTGCCCACTGTCAGTTGCACATGGATGGTCTCTGATACTTTGTGCACTGCCACTAACCTGGAGGTGTGGATATCCTTGATAAATATGGAAACTCCCCCTCCTTTTGTGGTTTGGTCCAGGTTTTGGGGCCGAAAAGCATGATATGAGGTATAACCTGGTAGTGCTGGGGTGCTGTCTCGAGCCTTGAACCAGGTTTCTGTCACTGCACAGATATCGATGTTCTCCATACTGAGGAGAGCTTCTTGTGCATGCATCTTGAGGTTAAGACTTCTGGTGTTTAGCAGCATTACCCTTAGTTTCTTGTTCCTTGTGTTGTCTATGGAGGTGGGTTTGACTTTTGAGCCTTGCCTAAAAAAGGCACTATGGGGGTGGCGAAAGCCCAGGGGTGACAGGTTCAAGCCGTCCCTAGCGAAGCAACGTGGCTTGTCGAGCATGTCATCCCAGGCTGACAGACACTGGATCCCCTTTGAATGACACCAACATTTTAGCCAATTGTTAAAATCGATAATTTTGTCTTTATAATGTGGCATCATTCTAGGTGAGGGTAAGATGCTGCTCAAGGTCAGGGTCATACCGGCCTGGGCTACATGATCAGAGAGCTCCTCTATGTCTCTTTTCATGTAGTCGAGCGAGGTACGTCTCAGGTCATTCACGCTAGCATGTACAATGACTGAGTCATATTTGTATTTGCTTTGGAGTGACCTGAGTGCTTGCATTATGTGGCGGATCCTAGCTCCCGACAGGCAGCTCACTGTGACCTTCTCTTTATTCAGCCTGGTGAGCGGGACATCAGTGTGTCTGACAATAGAGTCACCTATTACAAGGGTATCAGGTGTGTTATTCAGCCTTAAGGGCTGTGACTGCTTGGCGCACTGACTTTGTGTGCTATGTGTTGTACGTGTTTTGTTTTGGGGTAGCGTTTGCTTGGATGTCTGATTTGGAGGTCTCTGTTGCTTAGGTAGATTTTTATTTAGAGCCTCCGAGTAAGTTTTTGTGTTTTTATGCGTTTGGTTCGCTGTTGTGGTGGGACTGTGTGATACTGGAATTGTGTTGTGTGAGGTTACCTTCTCCTCCTGACTGGTTACACCAGTTTTGAGATGAGAGAGCTCAGCCTCAAGTTTGGCTATATGGTTGCATCTCTCACATATATTTGAACCTGTTTGGAGGAGGAGAGGGTTGTCCGTGTACATGAGACAGTTGTAACATTGCCTCAAAATTCCCAGATTCACCAGCTGGACTGGAGAGGAAACCATTGACTGACCTTTGGACATGCTAGAGTAATATAGGGAACTGAATTAAAACGGACCAATAGGGGACAAGGTAATCGTAGAGAGTATAAGAGTAATTAGTGCTTATGGTTTATTAGTGGTAACTTGTAAGATTACTTATTTGGACCAGTGAGGGGCCTTAGAATGAGAATATGGTGTTTAATTTGAGAGATAGAGCAGTTCTAAGGGAAAACGTGAAGAGCAGACTTTGTGGAGCCAGGAATAGTTTAAACCCAATTAGGCGGCGCTGCCCGATGTTGCGCTATGCGCAAAAACGCACAAAACCGTGCAAAAGAGGGTTTTAAGAGAGGGAGATCAAGGAGTTAGGAATTGACCCAAAATGACCAATAAAACTACAGTTTCAAGGCAGTAACCACTCCCACAGGGGCAGGCAGGCTGCTCAATGTTTATCACTGCCACTGATGAGCACAGAGACTTCCCTTTAGCCCAAGCAAACAATGGCCTGCAAGAAACTTACAAACAGTTCAGAACAGCAAATTTGTAACTGAACTTTTTTAAATCTCAGAAAAGTGGGGAAAAAAGCAAGATTTTTTTGATTTTTTGTTTTTTTTAAGGAAAGCAGAGGTTCACACGTATCAGTAAGTTAGAACAGTGCAGTAAATGACCCCACACTTGAGTGCTAGGCCAGAGACAGATAAAATGCAAGTTTTAAGAAAAAAAACGATTTTAAAAATAAGTGTAGGCAGGAAATTCAGTAATCAGCTCTAGGTTGTGTTCTAAATACAGTTAGAAACACAGAAATCAAGTTTAACAAGCCAGAAAATGCTCAAAAGTAGGCGGCAATGCAGAAAAACACAAGTCCAAAAAGACGCCAAAACCACGAGGCAATCGGGTTTTAAGAGAGAGAGATCAAGGAGTTTGGAATTGACCCAAAATGGCCAGTAAAACTACAGTTTCAAGGCAGTAACCACTCCCACAGGGGCAGGCAGGCTGCTGACAGGAAGTCCACTTTGGTGTAACAATTTAATAAGTGAGTCCTGGGTTAAGGTCATAGACATTTGGGCTTCTTTGCCATCATGGTGGCTAGACCTTCAGTCTTTCTCTGAAGACTCTATTTCCACTGTTACTTCCCCGGGCCTTTCTGGTTTCCCTGTACCTAAAGGATACCTACCTTCATATTACTATCCACCCTCTATTCAGGACATTTTTGCATTTTTCTGTTTCTTCCTCTGATTTTCAGTTCTCTGTTTTGCCCTTGGGCTCTCAGTGGCCCCAAGGTTATTCAGCAAATGTCTAGCTCCAATGGTCACCTTTTGCAGGCTTTGCAGCATTCACAGTTTTCCCAGTCTGGAAGACGTCTTGCTTCAGGCCCTATCCCAAACCAAACTAGTGCAAGATCTTTATTTTATCCAGCATCTGTTGCACACCCTGGGGTTGACAGTCAACCGTCAGAAGTCAATGTTGAATCCATCTCAGGACCACATCTTTCTAGGCTGCAGAATCCATACTGTTCCAAAGCTAGTGCCTCTTTCTGCCACCAAGGTGTTCTCGCTCATAAATTGTCTTTTCCTGCTTCCCTTGTCTTGTCTTCATGTCAGGGAGTTTCTAGGAGAACTGGGGTTCATGGCTTCTGCAATCCCCATGCTTTTCTGGGCCAAGCTTCATATGAGAAAATTTCAGTCGTATCTCAGATCACTGTGGTTTCAACACTGCTACCCACTAGACTATTTAGATGTTCTTCATGTTTCACTGTTGCAGTCATTACATTTGGGTTATCTGGTTGCAGTAGCCCTCAGTCGGCCTGATTAACAAAGTCTTGGGTCCTATGTCGGTTGCTGTCTCTTCTTCGATGACGTCAGGTCATCAGGGGTATAAAACATGCAGCCGACGTCATTACATCAGTCTTTCTTGCCGTGCGGTGCCCGAAGCAGAAGCAGTTCGCAAGTGCCGGTTGGCCGACTCCTGAACTTTTCATTTTCGAGTTTCAGAACCGAAGTCTTCAACTAAAAGCTAAGTACCCCATTGGGGAAACTTTTTCTTGCTCTAATCCGATGTCAGTATAAGTAAATAATTGCATTTCTTGTGGAAAGCAAATACCTCATAACGATTTTCATTCGTACTGTATTCCTTGCCTAGGCCCTGACCATGACGTACCTCACTGTCGGTTTTATGCCCTATTTAAATCACAAACTGTCCGTCGTCGGTATACTTGCGCTTCTATATATTTTGGTGCTTGGTTCAATTATTCTGATATGTCTTCAGTAAGCCATCCGACTACCGACATTCCGAAAAAACGCAAAGATAAAGACAGAGATAGGCCACCCAGTTCACCAGTACTCAGTGAGGCGCTTTCACAGCCCCAGATACCCGCTACGTCAGATTCGCAGGCCTCTACTGAGACCCATTCGGAGTCCGGTATGCCGCGAAATGCTTCAACTGTGGAACCTGCGGATGTCTCTACCTTGGATGGGTCTGGAGCCGCTGTGCAGGCACCGGCTTCTGAGGGTGTATTCAGGCCTACTGACTTGCATATTAAGCTGGCACCATCTTCTTCTTCAAGGCCTAAAACTCGAACCATGCCTAGAAAATTGATGCCCAGACTGCATGGTCAGGCCTCTATGCCTAAAAAACAAATGATAAGAATAGCTGAAGACCTTATTACTTTAATCAGAGGAAGCCAACCTTTCCCCTATAAGAGACCTAGGTTCATAGGTTGGTACTAGGCTATCGGCCCTAGGGCCTATGCAAGCCTAGCCATAACAATTCCCTGGATATTTCTTCCCACAGAATTTACTTCTCTGGACCCCTGTCTAGCAGGGCGACTGACATGATCCCCGAGGTGAATTTCCTATCTCCCATCCAGTCATCAAGGGTGGAGTTTGCTTATGATACTTCTGATCAGGATTCCAAATTTTCTGTTGACTGGGATTTACCCTCATCTACCTATGAGGATTCTGATGCTGAGGACTCTATTCCCTCTGCTTCCCCCCCAGAGGATCTCTCTTTTGGTGAAACCTAGCATACTCTCAGGGAGCTTTTTCGTTGGGAAAGTCAGGATTTCTCTGATTCTAAAAAGTGGCTTAGGGATTTCTTACTCCTGCCCCAGCTCAGGCCTTTAGCTATACCTCCTGTACTGGACATTGTTGATGATGCCTTTTCAGTATCTAGCACTGCCCCTGACTCTTTACTTCCTGCTTCCAGAAAACCTGATAGATATTACAGGGTTCCTGACTCTCACAAGTTCCTTTTCAAAAATCCTACTGCAGATCCAGAAACTGTTTCACAGGGATCCAAGGTCTTTAAAGCTACTACTGCCAAAAATCCTACCCTCTTTACTAGAGACTCCAAGGCACTGGATAGATGGGGTAAGAAGGTATACACTTCTGCAACTTTGGCCATTAGGGGCCTTGAATTGCCAGTTTCATATGTTAAAGTATCAGCAGCATGTAATTGGATTGCTTAAACAGAAAATTATGTTGTTTCCTGCTTGTGCTGAAAATAAGGATTTACAGGATTTAATGCATTCTGCTGAACAAGTTGGTAAACATACATTGCAATGGGTTTTCATTCATTAGAGGCATCTTGCAGGGCTGTGGTAACTGGGTCTGTACTTAGAAGACATGCTTGGCTTAAGGAGCAATCCTTGCCAGATCATGTTAAAGCGAAATTACTGGATGCTCCCTTAAATCAAGACCACCTGTTTGGCAACAAGGCAGAAGTTGTTCTTAAAAAGATGGAGGAAAGATCTAAATCTATGCAAACTGTTAACGATTTTTTACAAGTACAACCACCAGGATTTAGTAGGCATTGGCCTTCTAAGAATTGGTCCTTTTCTGCCTCTTCCAGATCTTCTCAGTTCAAACCCAGATCCAGCAGAGCACCCAGGCTTCAGTCCCAGGAGACGCACAGGACTAAGCAGTGGGGGGCCTCCACTTCCAAATCTGGGAGTAATAAAACTCCCCCCTATGGTAAACTGTCTCAGTGACTTCTTTTTAAAACTTCCAAGCACTTCTCAACTGACTGCCCCTTTGGGGGGAAGATTGCACTTCATGCAAAGAACTTGGGGACTCATTACCCAGGACAAATGGGTTTTAAATAGTGTCCCAAGGATACAGATTTCACTTCCACGTTACCAACTCCAAGCTGTTGGCCGGATCTACCTCCAAATCAGTGGGCAGAGTCCCAAAAGCAAGTACTCTCTCTCTTAAGAATAGGGGCTATTCAGTTGGTACCAGAAGAGGAAAAGGGACAAGGTTTCTACTCAAGATTTTTCTTGGTACCCAGAAAAGGCAATTCACGGTGCCCTATCCTGGACCTGCCTGCTCTAAACACCTTTTTGGTGATTCCAAAAATCAAGATGCCGACTCTTCACCAGTTGCTTCCTATGCTAAGCAAAGATGCCTGGTTGACAACATTAGATTTAAAGGAAGCATACCTGCACACCCCAATCAGAGAATCTTGCAGAAGATACCTACGCTTCAAAGCAGGCTACACGCACTGTCAGTTCTCTGCACTGCCCTTTGACTTATCTACTGTGCCCAGGGTATTCACAAAGTGCCTAGCTCCAGTCATTGCATTCTGCAGGCAAAGAAATGTTCAAATATACCCATACCTGAACGATTGTCTAATTCAGGCAGAAAACCAGAACATACTTTTGAATCATCTGGCTTTTGTACAAAGGGTGCTAACTTGTCTGGGGTACACCACAAATGGAAATAAATCACACCTGGTACCCTGTTAACAAATTGTATTCCTGGGAGCAAGCTTGAATACAACTTCCCAGATGGCTTGCCTCATGCCAGAGAAACAAATTCACTTGACAAAAAATCCACGAACGGAAAGCAAAGAGAGAACCAAACAGCAATAGCGTAAAAATAATTTGATTTCCGCTTTCGTCACTTGACTTCCTCAGAATGCCATTCTGAGGAAGTCAAGTGACGAAAGCGGAAATCAAATTATTTTTACGCTATTGCTGTTTGGTTCTCTCTTTGCTTTCCGTTCGTAAATTCACTTGACAACCTACTTCAAACAAGTGGCCACAAAAACCCTGCTTATCTGCAAGACAAATACTACAAGCCTTGGGGTTCATGGCCTCCTGCATTCTTCTAATTCCATATGCAAGACTGCATATGAGGAAACTACAATGGTATCTAAAAAGCCTGTGGTGTCAGCATTCTCAGGATCTGGAAGCAATGATTCCTATCATTCCTTGCCTACGCCTAGAGTTCCTCTGGTGGGCAGAGGCCTGCCACCAGAACAAGGGACTACCATTCACACTACCCCCTGCTGCCCAAACCCTAACAGACACATCAGACTATGCATGGGGGGGTGCACCTGGCAGGGAAGTGCATTCAGGGCAAATGGAACCCAATTCAAATGCACCTTCACATCAGTCATAAAGAAATGTTAGCTGTACAGAATGCTCGGACAGCCTTCAAGGACCACATTCTTCCAGGACAATTAATGGTAAAGACGGACAACACCACTGTTGTGTGGTACATAAACAAGCAGGGGGGTACACATTCTTACTCCCTCTGCAGACTAGCCATGTCATTGTGGAACACAGCCTTGAGCTACCAAGTGCATCTACAAGCCCAATTCCTGCCAGGAAAACTAAATACACTGGCAGACGGACTAAGCAGAAACTTCATGGACCCCACACGACTGGAAACTGTAACCAAGGATTTTCCACATGTTGACAAGCAAATGGGGGGAGCCCAGATATAGACATGTTTGCCTCCCCCAGAACTAACAATTGGAAATATTTTGCGCAAGAACTCCCCACAGACAAGATTAGAAAGTGAATGCTCTGTCCTTCAGCTGGAAAAAAAAAACATCAGTTTATGCCTTTCCTCCTCTGGCTCTTCTCTCCAAAGTACTACTAAAGATCAAACAAGACAAACCAAGGATGATTTTGGTTGCACCAGACTGACCTCGCCAACACTGGTGTACCCTCTCCTGCGCAGTGTGTCACTGGCCCCATGGCACCTGCCTCAGACTCCTACCCTGCTGTCTCAGCAGGAGAACCAGATTCTTCACCCTCAGCTTCAAACACTGAACCTAGCAGCCTGGCTAATTACCTAAGCTCTCCTTTACCATCCCTCAGTAAACCAGTGATGGATGTAATTTTAGAGGCAAGGAGGCCTAGTACTAGAAAATCTTATGCAGAAAAATGGAAAAGATTCTGTGCCTGGAACCAATCTCAAGGGATGAGCACAGCAGTGCCCAATTTACCTCAGATTTTACAATACTTAACTGAGATGTTTCACAAGGGCCTGTCTTTTTCCTTAATAAAAATACACACCTCAGCCATTTCAGCTCATTATAACACAGAAACTCCCCTCTTCTCTCATCCACTGCTCAAGCAGTTCCTCAGAGGGCCCAAAAATGTAAGACCACCCAGGAAAGCTCCAACTCCAGCCTGGGACCTTAACTTTGTATTGGAAGAAACTCACCCTTCCTCCTTTCAAGCCAGCTGCTACTGCAGATTTAAAATTTCTTTATTGGAAAACAGCTTTCCTTTTAGCCATCACTTCAGCAAGAAGGGTACCTGAATTACAGGCCCTTACGGCAGTGGAGTCTTTTATCATCCTTCATGCAG
The DNA here is from genome assembly GCF_019279795.1 of Protopterus annectens. Taxonomy (NCBI): domain Eukaryota; kingdom Metazoa; phylum Chordata; order Ceratodontiformes; family Protopteridae; genus Protopterus; species Protopterus annectens. Next base: position 1,909,705,644 of record NC_056731.1, read on the forward strand.
ACAGGGTGTCCCTCAGGACCAATCCCTCTTTCATGCCAAAGGTGGTATCCAGTGTGGCCTTTAATCAGTCCATTCATTTGCCAACCTTCTTTCCTATTCACAGAACAAAGGGGAATGGATACTGCACTCCTTAGATGTGCACAGACAACTTAAATTCTACTTGGACAGGACTAAACCTCCGAACAACTGCTGGTGGCATTTGCTGCAGGGACAGAGGGGGAGGCTATTTCAAAGCAAACCATCTCCAAATGGGATAGGCCATTGCATTCATTTCTGCTATAAGCACCATCCCACAGGGGATCAGAGCCCACTCAACCAGGGCTGCATCTACCTCTACAGCCTTTCTCAGTGGCATACCTACCAGGGTCATCCTAGAAGCTGCTACCTGGAATTCTATACATACTTTCACCAAGCATTACCATTTGCCAATTTTCTCTAAATCCAGAGCCGGCTTTTCCACTGCAGATTTGCAGGGCCTTATAGCTGGTCCTAATGCTATCTAAATGTGTTCTCCCATCCTTAGCTTTGGGAATCTACCCAAATGTAATGACTGGCAACAGTGAAACACGAAGAATATAGTACAGTTGTGTACACTTACCATAAATGTAGATGTTCGAGTGTATTCACTGTTGCAGTCCTGGTTACCCTCCCTCCAGCCCCCTGACTTCTTTTGGCTATACCTCTTCTCTCCTTTTCAATGCTTAAAAAAGCTTTTTGGCATATTTGCTTTTTTGTTTGAGGTATAACCTTGTATATTTATAGATTTAATTGCTTTCCATTAGGGGGCACCTGACTTCTGGGGCAAGAAAAACTGATGTAATGATGTCGGCTGCATGTTTGCTGACAACCTGACATCATGGAAGAAGAGAGCGCAACTGACATAGGACCCAAGACTTTGTTAATCAGGCCGACTGTTAGCTACTGCAAGCAGATAACCCAAATGTAATGACTGCAACAGTGAATACACTCTAACATCTACATTTATGGTAAGTGTACACAACTGTACTTTCTGCTGCTTTCTTGTCTCAGACTGGAATTTCACTGGTGGATTCAACAGTTATCTCTCAATCCATGTGTTCTCTTCCAGCCTCCACAGCCATCCCAGGAACTCTTCACAGATGCCTCAGAGCTAGTGTGGGGAGTTGCTTCAAGCACCTTGAAAGTTCAGGGCCTTTGATCCCATCATCAGAGAGCAGATCACATCACCATCAAAGAAATGAGGACTGTAATTCAGGCCCTTCAGGCCTTCCACTCGCTCTAGGTGACAAGTCCCTTGAAGGTTTTTACAGACAACACCACACTCATGGTATATCAACAGGCGGGGGGAGGGGGAGCATGAGGTCTTACTTTCTTTCATGCCTGGGAAATAGCCATCAGTCTGCAGGTGGTCCTACAGGCAGTCTGCATACCTTCAGAGCACAGTCTTGTGGAAGATTCTCTCAGCTGGTCCAGGACACAGCCTCACAAGTGGATGCTTCACAGAGATGTGTTTCTGGACATAGTTCATCTGTGGGGTATTCCTTAAGTGGATCTCTCTGCCTCCCTTTTGAACAGGCATCTCCCTCAGTTCTGTTCCACAGTCTCAAGTCCTTTCTCTTGGAAAGTGGATGCCATGTCCTTCCCTTAAATGGGAATGTTCCTTTATGCCTTTCCTCCCCTTTCTTCTCTTGCCAAGGCCCCCTTTACAACATCAAAGAGGACACTCCAGAAATCTTGTTTGTGACTCCATTTTGGCTCAGACAGCACTGGTTCCCCCCTCTTATTTCATATGGCTAGGGGTAATTGTCACAAGTTACCTCACCCCTGAACCTTCTCACACAGGACAGTGGATCTTTCCTACACCTTCACTTGTCCATGCTTCAACTGACACTTTTTTGAGAGGGTTTTGATTCCTTTCTGATTGCAGTGTTCTGAGGACGTGCTTACGGTCCTGCAGGAGGCCAGGAAACTCAATACTAGAAAATCATTTGTCCAAGTGGAAGAGATTTTATGTCTGTTTTAATCATCACCAGGATCCCTTTTCAGTGGGGGTCCCCTTGGTTCTCTTCTACCTGTGTGAATTGCTATATTCTTCAATGAAAGCTCATTTGTCAGCAGTTTCTGCCTAACTGCCACTGAACCCTCCTCTGGTCTCTTGATTTGAAGTCAAACAATTTCTAAAAGGCGTCCTTCATATCAGACATTCAAGAAAGCCTTTTCCTCCTACTTGGGATCTTAATTTTGTGTTTGAAAAACTGACTCTGGCTACTTTCAAGCCTGCTGCTGCTTTGCAACATTGCATCTAGATGACTGTTATATTTATTGCTTTAACCTATGCCAGAACAGTTTCTGAATCCCAGGTCTTGATGGCTGTCCCTGCTTTATTGTTTTTTCATAGAAACAGGGTAACTGTCCATACGAATCCTTTTAAGCACAATGTGGTTAATGAGCTGTCCCTTAATCAGTCTGTCCAACTTTCTTCCCTTTTTCCTTCTCAGTAATCTGACAGTAAAAAGGTTCTTCATACCCTGGACTTGTATAGACAGCCTAGTTATTATTTAGACAAAACAAATGCCTTTCATAAATCTGATAACTTTTTGTTTCTTTTCATACCAGGGCATTGGGTTTGGCAGTTTCTAAGCAAACTGTCTCCTCCTGGATTTCCAGGGCCATTTATTTTTGTTTGACTTTTCATGGTAAATAGTTTTCTGCTTCTATTCGGGCTCATTCTATGACAGTAGCTTCCCTGGAGGCTTTATTCAAGAGTTTGGACATCCTTGAAGCTGCTACCTGGTCCTCACTTCACACATTTAATAAGCATTATAAATAGAATGTCATTTCCAGGGGCAGAGCTGGATATGCCAAGGCTGCCTTCATGGGTTTGTGGAGGGCTCCACCTTGCTTTCCTACTCACTACCTTCACAGTAGCTTTTGTACTCTCCCAAAGGTGATAAATACTGCAACAGTGATATGAAAGGACATAGTACAGTTGTGTAACATCTTACCATAACAGCAGATGTCCTTCTTTTCAGTGTTGCTGTATTCACTCCCTCTCTCCTACCCACTTTTCATTTCCTCTTCTACAAGCGGTGATATTTTTCTGGCCAAGAGGTTCTTTTCCTTTTTGCCTTCCTATTTCTGGATGCAGTGTTTTTCTTTCTACTGGGGTTCCTGGTTCTCCTGGGGCACTTCATTTCTGAATTCAGACCGCATCTACGTCACCTTTATGCCCTACAGTTGCATGGGGAGCATATATCTGACATACGACTCAGACCGCATCTACGTCACCTTTATGCCCTACAGTTGCATGGGGAGCATATATCTGACATACGACTCCTAGGCAATGAGGATTTTGGTGTACTGGCTGGATGGTTGGCTCTCCTTGGCAGGAGATCCCAGAGGTGATGAATACTGCAACAGTGAAATAAAGAACATCTTCTGTTATGGTAAGATTTTACACAACAGTACTTTATTCTTGGTCCTAAAAACATAAATGTGGGTTGGGACCAGTGGTTTGAGAGCAGCCCAGGGCCCAAAGTAACTTAATCCTCCACTACTCATCAAGTTCAGGCTTGACATCAGAGAAGACAGTACCCCTCTATTTATGCTCAAGCCTTTTTTTGCTTAATTAATTGCTTAATTAATCAAACTATTTATAATTTGTTTACCAGGCTAAAGCACTGATTTATATGGACCTATTTCAGATTCAGCCTAGAGTCATAAATCAAAATTTAAGACATTGAACAGGCTATGGATATAATTGTGATGTGGGAAACAATTCTGAATACAAGTTCGGGACTTGGAACATGGAAAATTTTGAATGCAAAATTCTTTATTTTCTAAGTATATGAGAATGCCTTCTTTGAACACAGAATTTCTTTACCTATACACACTATTACTTAATTTCTGTACCTGAAGAATAACTTGTTTGATCACAGTTTCCTTAGTTAGCAAAGACAGTAGGTGGAGGCATTATTATAAACGTGTTTTATACTATTTATAAGAAGGTACATTAATGTTACTGTTATATCTACTAAAGGCACAGATCTCTGAAACAAATCCAGGATTATGTGAAATGAGATAAACAGGGGAGGATGTCATCTAGATGGTGCAAGCAGGTCCAGAGGGGAGCTAATGGATGTATCCCTGCACTGGGCATATTGAAAGAAAATAGTGAAAAGGAGACGCAACTCTCTCAACATTTGTAGCATGAAAATTACTGCATTCTGCCAATTCAGCATTAGGTTTTGGGGGGACTGAAACTGTGGTAGCTTAACTGCAAATGAGGCAAAGATCATAGCAGGTCATGAAAGACCTTCAAGTCAAAGGTGGAAGCAGCAAGCCTAGCATATATACACAGTGGTGGGTAACAGAGGTAGCCACATGAGTGTAGCCAAAAGTCCCCATATTGTAGAGACAGTCTGTAGAAGTCATGGACCCATTGTCTTCCCAAGTGTTGAACTTGCCCAATAATAACCAGTTTGGAGACTCCAGCACTAGTTCAACAAGGAAGTCTGTGTGCTGTTATATGAATCCTCAGAGAGTACCAAGTGGAAAGTAGATGAGGAGTAGCCTACACCTTGCCCTTCTCTCTCATGGTATACTCAGAGTGGTTGTAACCGCAACCTTAACTTTGGTGAGTTGGAGTGGAATGCAGCAGCATATTGCATCCCCTCTCCAAGTCATATTCTGTCTAGTGCACTAAATTACAAAAATGTCTTGGGGCATGTTGACGACAGGATAAGGGCCAAATTGTTCAACTAGGACTCCATAATAAAATAATAAAAAAAAAAAAAATAGGTCAGCAAGTTTGTTGTAGATGGAGACTACATTAGAATAAAGCGCACTCAAGAGTGAGCAGTGTTCAGATCTGTGAAATCTTTCCCCTTTTAACAGCTGGTTCCATGGGTATGTTGCATAAGAAGAGAAATTTCTCTGCATGGCATTTCACTTCAGGGCAAAACTGCCAAATCACCAAAAGAAGCTGTAGACCTGGATCATAACTTCTGGTGCCCACACTCTGCTTTAAAGTATGGTATCACCTTCAAGAGTCAAAACTGTCAGAGGTTATTTTCTGGAACACAAGAGGTGAAGTTGCACAAGGAAGTCCCTAGGATATCGAGCAAAAGTATGTCCAATAGTTAGTGCATCCCAAAAATATCACTTAGAAGCTACAGCTGACATAAATAAAACCTTGAAGTTAAGTTAAAATAACATCAGACTAAAAAGAATGTAGTTTTTCCTTAGTTAAACTGCTTAGCCACAATACTTGAATGTCATTATTACGGTTAACTTGCATCTTTTGCAGTTGTGATTTGTGTGGTTTGCTTTTGATGTCACATTAGCATATAGGTCCAAAGCTGACCAAACAGCTAATGTTTTAGCTGTGAGAGACTACATTGTTGAAGTAGCATTGTCGGTACAATAAGTTGAAGTGGACTAGTTGTGTTTTTGTATAGTTTTATTTGCCTTATGATGCCAGATATAACTAGCACTCTGAAGACAAAGCAGTACAGTAGTAAGTTAACACTGTAGTATTTCTGCTTTATTGTAATACTGTAGATGTGAATGAGTTTAAACTAGCAGTGCTTTTGTGCATTATTTGCTTTTTGATGTCAGAACCCATTAGAGAGAAAATCTTTACCAAGTATAGATTTCCCAAGAAAATGCATAATTACCTGAATATGAAGCAATGTCAGGTGTAAGCTCTGCAGTTCAAATGAAACTTTCTAAGGTTTTCTGTGAACTGTTATCTAACTGCAGTTCCTGAGGGGAAATCTAGCCTTAAACAACAGTATGAGTTAGGTATACTAAGGCTGTAGATTCTGTGAAGCAAGTTTCTGCTCCTTCTGTGGAGCTTGTTAGAAATTTGCTATAATAACGGTTGTGAGTGAGCTTATTTTTTTATTACTTATTAACCTGCTTTATGTCGGGCAGTTAAAAACTGTTTGTGCCATCCCCTAGCTAAATTAATACATAGTTACTGTTGTGTTAGATGTAAAACTATATCAGTGTTAGCTGCTTTTTTGTATCTGTAACTGTATTAACTTAGCACATAGTTTTATTATTTAATGTATATGAAAGATTAACAGTATAATATGCCATAACCTTGTTTTTTCTATTCTCACTTCGTATTGCAGTTCCTGCTTGTATTGAACTTGCCTTTAATTTCTGTAAATTGGCTAAAATGTATCTAAATAGTAAATCAGTCATATGAATTGTATCTGTTCTTAACCAGGGTTTTCACATTGTCCAGATTGGTGTAATTGTTTAAACTGTAGAGGTTTATTTTTTATTGTATTTTTGAAAATTGTAAAATTATTGGTCTTCAAATGTTTTTGTAATACATAAGAGCTTTTCTCCCCAGGCACCCACCTAGTCAGACTTTCCCGGTAATCAAATCTCAATAAATAAATATCACTTTGTGGTTTTCTCCCTGAGGCCTCCGTTGAAAATGGGCTTTGGGTCAGACAAACTATCACAGTTAATATGACTGACTAAAGCAGTGATTTCTGAATGTGACTTGTAATGATCATTTAGATTACAGTGATGAATCAACTCTCCTCAGGAGATGTTGGTTTTAATTATTTTATTAAAATGATGGCTGAAAATGTTGAATGGGGATAGGTTCATATGAATGTACTAGGCTAATGACCACCAGTGCCTTGATAAGCCTAGCATTGCAATCCAACCCAATTGTTTCCCTATGTATCTTGGTTATTTATTAAAATGGGGGTATGTTAATTAGAATTTTCTAGAGATTATGTCAGGAGGGGGGGCATTATTGTCTGCCTTTGTCCGAGACAAGGGGGCCTGACCAGGGTGAAGTTCTAATTTCCCATCCATTGGTCACGGTTACACTTAAATAGGGTAGGGATGGACTCTGTTTTACATGGATGGGAATCCTGTTCCAGAGCATGGGGATCCTCTGAGACACATCTGTCTCACCAGTGTGTCTCATTTATGTCACAAGCAAAATTTAAATCTTTGGATCTAGTGGTTCTGAAACTGTTTTGCAGATGTGCAAAAAGTCCATCAGTGCTGGATCCGAGGATGCTTTGTACACCACATATAGAACATCTGTCAGTAACTAGTAGGAGACAGGGGTATAAAGATAGGGCTTTAAGGCGATCAGTATATGATTTGGGTGTTTATACCCTGGATTCTCTTGGTAAGGACCCTTTGTAGGACTTCCAGCTGTTCTATATATCTGGTCAGGTCCATGCCGAAATGAACATTTTACTCAATGATGGTTCTGATAAATGTCATAGTGGCACTGTGACTTCCTTGGACCAGATTGCTGTGCTCTTACTTGCAAGTTGGGTGACATGGAATGATTTTCTTACTACCTTTGCCACATGTTGGTCAAAGACCAGATGATTGTTTACATGTTCTGATGACTTTCAACATCCCTAGATCACAGGTGTACTGTGTAGTTTCACTTAGTGTATAGTACTGTGAACCAGGTGTTTAGGCCACCTTTATAGTTATGATTTCTAGTTTATGACGCTGTTTGTCTATGGAAACTTTTTTGAATTTATGTTCAAGCAATTCTACATTTGTTGTATAATATCTTGTTTAATTGTCTCTCTATATTCTAACCACTGTATGCTGCATCAGTTGTAAAACTCTTTTTACTCCTTTTATATGTTCTATGCTCTTTGTACAAAATAGCTATGTTTATGTATTTCTTTTGTTTATATATATTTTTTTATTATTTTTTATAATTTTTTACTATGTATTTGGAGATTTTCTCCCCGGGCCTCTGCTGAAAACGGTCACCTTGTGTCCAATTGGACTAACCCGGTAAACAAAGGGAAAATAAATAAATGTTCCTGGATCCCTAACTACCGGGTCAAGTCTTAGGGGTGTCTTATCAATGGAGTAATTAGCCTGGGTGGCAATTTTCCCAAAGACACTGTAATACATTTATTGACATTGACTTTGGCATCAGTGATTTGTCTGCATTAGACCCTCTTGTAAGATGTTTGTGTCATGGGGGAAATGTATATCATCTCCCAATTTGCAGTCATCTGCAAACGTAGTAAGCCAGAGGCCCTAGACAGTTGCCTTTACCTCTGAGAAGTAGATGCCAGATAGGAGCAGTCCCAGCATGGAGCCCTGAAGTACCCTGCTAGTGACAAGTCTCTTAGTAGAGGTGGTATCACCAGTCCTGATTTCCTGGGTCCTGCCTGTTGAGCCAGCTGGCAATCCAGCAAGTTATGTAGGGGTTTATATCAAGTTTGGAAAGTTTGTCAACTGTACCCGAGTGAGGTTTTGTATTAAATACCTTGGCCAGGTCCACTTATGCAGTATGTACCATAGAAACAGATGCTTGGTGCCAGAGCCATGGGCTCAAGCTCAGTGGCAAGAAATGTATTGTTATCCCCTTTGGGAAAAAACACGTACCCGTGAATTACCACATAGGTGGCAATACACTAAACACCAAAAGTGTGATAAGAGACTTAGGAGCACAGGTGGACAGAGGTCTCACCTTTGATAACCACATCGCCACAACAGTCAGGAAATCCTATGTGGCACACCTCATCACTAAGGGCTTTTCATCCAGAAAAAAGGAGGTCATTGTCCCACTGTACTCATCCCTCATTCGACCTATTATAGAATACAACTCCCCATTTGCTATGTACCTCTCAAGACATCTGCAACAACTGGAAAGGCCATAGAAATACCTCACTAAAAGAATCACAGGGCTAAAGTAGATGCCCTGTGCTGACCATTTAAAAAACTCCACCTATACTCTGTCGCATATAGTCTACTCAGAGGCAATCTCTGCTTAACATACAAGGCCATGTTAAACCCAGAGCTGTTGGACATGCTACACTTAAAGAAATCCCAATCCCTCAGAGACACACGCTCTAGGGATCTAAACCTTGTCATCACAATGAACAAAACATGCTGGAGGGATAGGTTCCTGACCCAGACACTCCCCAGACTCTGGAATAGACTTCCCATACATGTCAAGCAGAGCGCCTCTTTGGCCCTCTTCAAAAGGAACCTTGATGATTGGATGGGAGATAGGAAATTCACCCCGGGGGTCACGTCAGTCACCCTACTAGACAGGGGTCCAGGGAAGTAAATACTGTGGGAAGAAATAGCCAGGGAATTGTTATGGCCTGACTTGTATAGGCCCTAGGGCCGATAGCCTAGTTACCAACCTGTGAACCTATTTTCCCTTAATCCATTGCCTTGGTGACCTTCTGAAATAAGTCCACCAGGTTTAGTGGGCATGACCTTCTATTGACAAAGCCAAACTGGGTTGGATCACGTGTCTGATGGTTGCCTATGGCTTTATTCATGTCCTTGATTTGTTCTGTGGTTTTACATGTTAGGGTAGTCGGACTAATAGGTTTTTAGTTTCTGGAACTAGTTGATGATCCGACCTTGTGAAGTGAGATAACCATTGCAGTCCTCCATTCTCGTGGCACAAAGCCTGTTTTGCGGTTGTGGTTGAAAAGTGACTGAAGTGATCCTGATAGGTTAGGTTTCAAGCCCTTTAGGAGGCATCCTGGGATATTGTCAGGGCCTAATGAGGTTGCATTTTTTGGCCTTGGCAAGCATCACCAGCACCTGCTTCCTGTAATAGTTGGGGGTGGTGGGTTGCTAGTAGGTATTTCATGAGGACAGTTGGGAGTGGAGGGTGAAGTTTGAGCTGAATTTGTTAGCTGGTACATTCGCTGTGTAGCTGTGCTTTATTAAAGGTTGTACCATGGACCACTAGCTTGGCACACTGATGTGTGTTGCCTTAGAAGTTTCAGACATAGATGTAGAAGGCCTTGTGGTCATCTTTAGCCTGTGAGGCTATCTTTACCTCGTTATTGGTCTTGTTGGACTTGATTAGTCCTCTTAGTTTCCTGCTTAGTTTAATTAGAGTTCCTATTGTTATGGGAATTGCTATTCCTGAACCAGCCATGACTTTTTTCCTTTTATTATATACTTTTTTAAGGTTAGGATTCCACTGGTGTGTTGTGATTTTAGAATTGTTGGGCTTAAGTATGTGAGGCAGCTCACATACAGGCATTTATGTGGTTGTACAGGGTCTCTGTGAACAATGTCACGTAGGTTGCTGTGAACTCTGGGCTGTAAGAGGCACTGAATCTTGACAAACTATCACTAAATAGGATATAGTTTGCTCAGGAATACTTCCCAACTGTTACAGGGTTTGTTGGAGTTACAGAGTTGATTTTTATTTCAAAGGGGACAGCTTTGTGGTCCTGCCTCACCAGTGAAGATGTGACTGGGGGTGTGTGCACAGCATTCTCCCATATTGGCGAGTACCATATCCAGTACATTTGAACTTCTGGTGGGTGTGTACACTATCTGGCCAAGTGTATTTGTGTTAAAGTCTAGGAATCACTGCATAATATGAGTATTATGCAGTGTATTTTTCCCAGTCTATAGAGGGCTAGTTAGTTTCCCATGAATGTAGCATTGGCGTGAACCACTCCACCTTTAACTATGACTCTGGAAACCTTTAGGGATCTTGTGTTTACACAATCAAATGTTATTCTTTGAGGTTCTAAAGATGCTGGTGGTCCACTGACACACACCTGTTAGCATTGCTACCTCACATGCTTGCTTATCCAGTTTGGTTCTCAGTTGAGGTGCCTCCTTTGTAGAGTTTGTATGCACATCTCACCCCTCGGGGCTTCCCATTATTAGCTAGGATATTTTGTATCGCCTACAGTGTGCCCTCATTTAGTCAGAGTCAGCCTTCTAAACCTTTCATATGAAATTCTAATGCAGTTTATATGAACCTGTGACTGCTTGGCACTGTGAATTGTAATAAAATGCCTGACCATATGCATTTTCACCAGTTTCTTCCCACATCACAGACATGCCATAGGTAGATCACAGAGACCCTGTACAAACCAGTACTTTGACACATATGCTTCCTTTTTTTCCACTGGTTGGCACATATTAATCATTCAGATAAGGACTTTTTTCTTGACCATATTGGGTTATGCTAACCGGCAATAAGATAATTTGGCATACAGGTGTTCAGATTAGGAAATTCTCACATTGCTTTTGAAGTTTGCATGATGCACTTCCATTGCATTCAGTGTTAAAGCAGTAAATTGGTGCAGTTTTCTTGACTGCAAGAATAATGTTCTTGCCTCTGCAACTGATCCAGATTTGATCACATATGTGTTGTACTCCTGTGTACATCTGGAGTCTCTTGACTACACAGGGTATTTTGTGTCTTTTCTTATAGATATAAAAATATACATATGATGTGGTCATTGCCTTTGTTACAGTGAATCATCTTTGATGCTCCTTCCTAGGGAAGATTAAGAGAAACTGATCAAGACTGAAAAGAAGCTAGTTTTGTGCAGCATCTTGCCTTCACCAATAAATGATGCTACAATCGGAGAATAAAATAATTGACTTTGAAAACTGACTTAATAATTGGTGTCATTCTAGGAGTATCCACTGTTGTGTAATAATGTAGTAAAAAATATATTTAACAGAACAAGTTTTTTACTTCTGACCTATGTATACAAGGTGCATGAAATGATAGCATGAAAAACATTTATTTAAAGGGTATTGTGACAATTGACAAAATATCAAAATAGAGTGAAGAAAGGAGAAATTTGGTTTCACTGTAACAAGAACACGTCTTTGTAACTTGGGATGTTCTTCGTGTTTCACTGTTGCAGTCATCACACTTGGGTTATCTGCCTGCAGGTAGCCCTCAGTTGGCCCGAATACCAGAGTCTTGGGATTTCAGCGTCGGATGATGTCGCCTGTTCCGTGATGTCAGGACATCAGGGGTATAAAACATGCAGCCGACGCCATTACATCATCAGCTTTTTTTGCCGAGCAGAGCCCGAAGCAGAAGCATTTCGCAAGTGCTGGTCGGCCGCTACCTGAAATTTTCATTTTTTGAGTTTCAGACCTGAAGTCTTCTAAAGCTAAATACCCTGTTGGGGATCCTTTTTTCTTGCTGTAAATGATGTCAGAAAAAGTTAACAATTGTCTTGCCTGTAGAAAGCAAATACCTCACAGAGATTTTCATTCTTACTGCATCATCTGTTTAGGCCCAGACCACGATATTCCTCACTGTAGGTTTTGTGCCTTGTTTACCGCCTGAGCTGTTCGTCATCAGGCTATCTTTGTCGCTAAATTCTTTCGCTCTCGTTCTCCGTTTTCCGAAATGACTTCCATAAGCCATCCGACTGTCGATCTTCCGAAAAACATAAGGATAAAGACAGAGACAGACTGCATAGGTCCAAAACTGCCGATGATGCTTCCGTTCAGTTAGTCTCCAGTTCGCCGGTACTCAGTAAGGTGCTTTTACAGCTCCTGATACCAGCTTCTACAGATTCGCAGGCCTCTGCTGAGACCCATTTGGAATCCAGTATGCTGCAAGTTGCTTCTTCGTCTATGGAACCTGCGGATGTCTGTACCTTGGATGGGTCCGGAGCTGCTGCACCGGCTTCTAAGGGTGTATTCCGATCTTTCGATGTTCGCGTTAAACTGACAGCATCGCTTTTGACTAAAAATACAGAGTTTCGAGGCCCAGAGTTCGCACTACGCCTAGAAAACCGATGACTAAAGTGCATGCTCCAGCTCCCTTGCCACATAAATGCTTAGAATGGCTGAATATCTTGTAACTTTAATTAGGGGAAGTTAGCCTTCCCACTCTAAAAGACAAAGAATTGATTTTCCTTCTGATTCTACAAACTCTGAGTCCGATGACTGTGATCCCTCTGATTACCAGGTCATACCCTTATCTAACTATGAAGATTCAGATGCAGAGGATTCTATTCCCTCTGCCTCCCCTCCCCTCCAGAGGACTTTTCTTTTGGCGAAACTTTGCATACTTTAAGAGAGTATTTCCAGTGGGAATGCCAAGAACTACCCTCAGTCCAAAAAGAGACTCAGAGAATTTTTAGACTTGCCCCAGCACAGGCCTCTAGTTATACCCCCTGTCCTGGACATTGTAGATGATGTCTTCATGGAATCCAGTCTTACTCCTGATACTTTACCACCAGCTCCTAGAAAGCCTGAGAGGTACTACAGAGTACCTGACTCTCACAAATGTCTCTTTAAGAATCCCACTGCGGATCCAGAGACTGTTTCCTGGGGACCTAAAAGCATTAAGGCTACTACAGCCAAAAACCCTACCCATTTGGACAGGGATTTTAGAGCTTTAGACAGATGGGGTAAGAAGGTATATACTTCTGCAACTCTTGCAGTCAGGGCTTTGAATTGCCAGTTTCACATGTTGAAGTACCAGCAGCATTTTGTGGAATTAATTAAACAAAAAATGTTGTTGCTTCCAGATTGTACAGAAAATAAAGATTTGCAACAGCTAATGCATTCTGCAAACCAATTTAGTAAACATACTTTGCAGTGTGGTTTTGATGCCTTAGAAGCATCTTGCAGGGCTGCTGTCACTGGGTCTGAACTGAGAAGACATGCTTGGCTGAAGGAGTAAACCTTGTCAGACCATGTCAAAGCAAAATTACTAGATGCTCCATTAAACCAGGAAAAATTGTAAGGCACAAAAGCAGAAGTTGTTCTTAAAAAGATGGAGGAAAAAGCTAAATCTATGCAAACTATTAAAGATTTTTTTACAGGTGCAGCCACCTAGATACAGTAGGCATTGGCCTTCTAAAAACTGGTCCTTTCCAGTCCCTCCCAGACATTCTCAGTCCAAACCCAGGGGCAACAGGCCACCAAGACTACAGTCTCAGGGTATGCAGAGATCTAAACTATGGAGTGCCCCCTCCTCTAAAACAGGGAGTGATAAGCCACCCCCTTATGAAAAAAGTTCACAATGACTTGTGTGTCTTCCTTAGCAGCAAAGCCCAAGTACTTGCACCCCTAGAAGGAAAACTCACCCTGCATGCACAAAACTGGATGTCCATTACCCAGGACTGGTGGGTCCTAAAAATTGTATCGCAGGGATACAGATTCTTCTTCCACTCACTGCCAACTCCAAGTGGGTTGCTAGACCTTCCTCCAAACCAGTGGGCAGAGGCTCAACAGCAAGTACTTTCCCTTCTCAGTATCAGGGCTATTCAACCTATGCCTATAGAGCAAAGGGGGACAGGGTTTCTACTCTAGACTATTCCTGTTGCCCAGAAATGAGGGCTCTTGGCACCCTACCCTAGATCTGTCAATTCTCAACACCTTCCTGGTGGTCCCAAAATTCAAAATGGTGACTCTGCAACAGCTTCTTCCTATGCTAGCCAAAGACGCCTGGCTAGTCACCCTAGCCTTGAAAGAAGCTTATCTGCACGTCCCCATAAAGGGAATCCTGCAGGAAATATCTATGATGTTCATCGTGTTACACTGCTGCAGTCATTATACTTGGGTTATCCTGCTGTCAGGCAGTTCCCCAGTCGGCCTGAGTTCCAAAGTCTTGGTCTGGCGTCGGTTGCTGTCGCCTCCTCCCTAAAGTCAGTGCGACAGGGGTATATAAGATGCAGCCAACGCCATTTTCTTCAGTCTTTCTTGCCGCGCGGTGCCCGAAGCAAAAGCAGTTCGCAAGTGCCGGTCGGCCGTCTCCTGAGATTTTCATTCCGAATCCAGAACCAAAGTCTTCTACAAAGCTAAGTAACCCGTTGGGGAAACTTTTTCTTGCCTCAGACCGATGTCAGTAAAAGTTAATAACTGTATTTCTTGTGGGAAGCAAATACCTCATAAGGATTTCCATTCCTATTGTATCCCATGCCTAGGCCCTGACCACGATGTCACTGGTTGTCGGTTTTGTGCTAGGTTTAACAAGCGCACTATTAAACGTCAGTTTGATTTTGCCCGACATTATTTTGGTAGAACATTCAATTATACCATGCCGTCGGAACTTCCGAGGACTGGAATACACAAAAAGCGCAAAGACAAGGATAGGCATCCGAGGCCCAAAACTGACGATGAAGCCTCTTCTAGGCCAGTCGCCGGTTCTCCGGTTTTTCAGCGAGGCACCTTCGCAGCCCCTGACGACCACTTCTGTAGAACCACAAGCCGCCTCTGACTCCCACATGGAGACAGCTAGGCCTTCAGATGCACAAGTTCTTCAGCCTACCAAGACTAACCTTTCAGAGGGATCCGGAGTAGCTGAGCAACCCACAGCTACAGAGGGTGTCTTCAGACCTACTCAGTTAAGCATTAAACCCTCAGCTAAGTCTAAGCCTCTTTTAAAGTCAAAGAAACAAATATAGCATTCTCCAGGACAGGCCTCCATGCCTAAGAAACAAATGCTCAAAATGGCTGTAGACCTAATCACTCTGATCAGGGGGTCCCATCCCCCTTCTGATAAAAGGCCTAGACAGGATGCAGATTATGACTCATCCGACCAGGTATCCATCTCTTCTGATTCATCCTCGGACCTAGGATACTCTTTACCCCCTTATGAGGATTCTGCTTCTGAGGAATCAATTCCATCAGCCTCACCGCCTGAGGACTACTCCTTTGGGGAAACCCTACATACCATGAGGGAGCATTTCCACTGGGAAGGCCAGGATTACTCAGAATCCAAGAAAAGGCTCAGAGACTTCCTTTTATTACCTCAACACAGACTCTTTGCTGTTCCGCCAGTGTTAGATATTGTGGATGATGTGTATACTGAATCCAGCTTAAATCCTGATTCCTTACCTCCAGCCCCTGTTAAACCTGACTTATACTACAGAGTCCCTGACTCACATAACTTTCTGTATAAAAGCCCTGTAGCTGACCCTGAAACTATTTCTCAGGGACCCAAAGGAGTTGAGGCCTCATTAGCCAAGAATCCAGTTCCCTCTGACAGAGATTCCAGAGCATTAGACAGATGGGGAAAGAAAGTATATGCGTCTGCAACTTTAGCAATGAGAGCTTTAAATTGCCAGTTTCACATGCTAAAATATCAGCAATTTTTACTGTCTCAGTTAAAACAAAAATGCTTCCAGAATCAGATCCTCCTAATTTTAAAGAAATGCAGGATTTATTGCATGCAGCTGAACAAGTGGGAAAGCATACTTTGCGATGTGGTTTTGATTCTCTAGAGGCCTCCTGCAGAGCAGCAGTTACAGGCTCTGTCATTAGAAGACATGCTTGGTTAAAAGAGCATACGTTACCAGATCATGTTAAAGCAAAATTATTGGATGCACTTTTGCAGCAGGATGTGTTATTTGGAGTTAAGGCAGAAGAGGTATTAAAGAAAAATAAGGATAAGGCAAAATCTATGCAAACGGTGAAGGATTTCTTACAGGTTCAGCCTCCTATATTTAGCAGAAACTGGCCAACTAAGAATTGGTCCTTTCCAATTACAGACAGACCTCAAAGGGGAAGATACAGACGTCCAAGAGGTAGAGGTCACACACAAGGTCCTTACAGGCCTCGATAATGGGTTACTTCAGGCACGAAAGAAGGGGAAGACAGACCCCAACCATATAAAAAGCAGCTCCAATGACTTCCCACTACAGCTGCCAAACAAATCCTTCTTGGCAGCCCCCTTGGGAGGAAAACTGGCACTCTTCTACCACAATTGGCAAATGATCACCAAAGACAAATGGGTTCTCAACATTGTATTTCAAGGTTATAGGTTCCACTTTCACACTCTGCCAAGGTTAAAAGGAATGCCAAATCTGCCACCAAATCAATGGGCAGAGGCTCAAAAACAAATTACAGCACTCATGGATATGAGAGCTATTTAAAAGGTACCATCACAGGAGCAAGGACAAGGATTTTACTCGACTCTTTCTGGTACCCAGAAAGGACAAAGCCTGGAAGCCCATTCTGGATCTTTCATCTCTAAACACTTACCTGGATGTTCCGAAATTCAAAATGTTGACATTACAGCAGCTTCTTCCCATGCTGGGCAAGAAAGCTTGGCTTGTGACTTTGGACCTCAAAGAGGCATACTTGCATGTCCCTATCAGACAAAATTGCAGAAGATACCTCAGATTCATAGCAGGTTCAATGCACTACCAATTCTCTGCACTGCCCTTTGGCTTATCTACTGCGCCCAGGGTCTTCTCAAAGTGCCTGGCACAAGTAATTGCATTTTGCAGACAGAAAGGAATTAAAATTTATCAGTACCTGGACGACTGCCTGATTCAAGCAGGGAGCAAAGATATTCTTCTAAAGCATCTGGCGTTTGTAAAAAAAAGTTATTAAGTTGCCTGGGGTACACAGTAAATGAAAAGAAATCAAAACTAGTGCCCTCACAAGAGATTATATTCCTGGGTGCCAGCTTGAACGCAACGTCCCAGATGGCTTATCTCATGCCAGACAAACAAGGACAACTGACTCAATACTTTCAATTGATGGCAACAAAGACCCAACTCCCTTCAAGAAAAATTCTGCAGGCCTTGGGTTACATGGCATCCTGCATACTACTAATTCCATATGCCAGACTGCATATGAAGAAACTACAATGGTACCTAAAGAATGTATGGTCTCAACACTGTCAAAGTTTGGAAACAGTTATACCACTAATCCCTTGCCTTCAACAAGAGTTTCAATGGTGGGCTCAAGCTTGTCACCTCAACAAGGGACAGCCTTTTACACAACCCACAGCCAGGCAAACACTGACAACAGATGCATCGGATTACGCCTGGGGAGCACACATGGCAGGCAAATGTATTCAGGGCACGTGGCCCGCAGAACAAAGGCATCTTCACATCAATCAAAAAGAGATGCTAGCTGTACAAAATGCGCTTATAGCTTTCAAGGTCCTGCTACATCCAGGACAACTACTACTAAAGACAGACAACACCACAGTTATGTGGTACATAAACAAGCAAGGGGGCACTCGCTCCTACCCCCTATGCAGACAAACTATGACCCTGTGGAACACAGCTATAAACCTTCAAGTTCATCTGCAAGCACAATTCCTGCCAGGAGAGAAAAACGCACTGGCAGACAACTTAAGCAGAAACATCATGGATCCCAACGAATGGGAGTTGAATCCACAAATATTCAGAATGATAACACAGAAATGGTGGATCCCGGACATAGATCTGTTTGCATCCCCAATAAACTGCCAGCTACAAAAATTCTGCACAAGGAGTTACCATCCACAAGCATGGAAAGTGGATGCCCTCTCATTCAGCTGGGACAACCTACAAGTATATGCTTTCTCACCACTACCTCTCCTGCCAAAGGTACTCATAAAAGCCAGGCAGGAAGAGCCAAAGATGATCCTGATTGCACCAGACTGGCCACGCCAACACTGGTACCCAATCTTAAGGAGCTTAGCACAAGAACCACCCTGGATTTTGCCTCAAATCCCACATCTGCTGACTCAGCACAACAAACAAATACTACACAGCCAGCTAAAGACTTTAAACCTAGCTGCATGGAAGATTCCTTAGTCAAGCAAGCAATGCCTCTCTCCAAAGCTGTTATGGATGTTATTCTGGAGGCCAGAAGGCCTAGTACCAGGAAAGCCTATTCGGATAAATGGAAGAGATTCTGTGCCTGGAACCAAGCTCATGGCCTTGACCCTCTTGTCCCAAACATTCCTCAGATACTACAATACTTAACTGAGATGCTGGACGAAAGACTCTCCTTTTCATCCATAAGATCCACGCCTCTGACATCTCTGCTCATTACAACACGGATCCACCAATTTTCTCTAATCCTCTGTTAAAACAGTACCTCAGTGGGGCTAAAAACATAAGACCGCCCCGTAGAGCACCTACTCCAACTTGGGACCTCAACTTTGTTTTGGAGAAGCCAACTTTACCTCCTTTTGAGCCAGCCAACACAGCAGAATTAAAATGTATCTCTTGGAAAACTGCTCTGCTCCTGGCAATAACATCAGCATGAAGAGTTTCAGAATTACAGGCACTAATGGCAGTGGAACCTTTCTCATTTTCCACCAGGACAGGGTGTCTTGAAGAACTAACCCTACTTTTATCCCAAAGGTGGTATCCAGTGTGGCTCTAAACCAAACTATTCACCTGCCAACTTTTTATCCTAAACCATAGAATAAAGGGGGAGAGACTACTGCACTCTTTGGACATTCACAGGCAGTTACGCTTCTACTTGGACAAAACCAAAACTTTCAGAAAATCTGAGCAATTATTGGTAGCATATGCTGCAGAAGCACAGGGAAAAGCCATTTCAAAACAGACTATTTCAAAATGGATAGGACATTGTGTACGTTTCTGCTACATATACCATGGAAAACCTGTACCTAGCAGCATTAGATCTCACTCCACCAGGGCAACAGCCACTTCAACTGCCTACCTCAGGGGAGTACCTACCAAGGATATTTTGGAAGCAGCAACTTGGAGTTCTGTACATACCTTCACCAAGCATTACCATCTGCCTCTATACTCTAAATCCAGAGCTGGCTTCGCCACTGCAGTGCTGCAGGGCCTTATAGCCACCCCTAATGCCTTATAGAACCAGCCACCCTTCCTCAGCTTTGGGATTCTACCCAAGTGTAATGACTGCAGCAGTGTAACACGATGAACATAGTACAGTTTTGTACCTACCATAAATGTAGATGTTCGAGTGTATACACTGCTGCAGTCCAGGTTACCCTCCCTCCTTCCCCTCTGACTGGCTGGTACTTAGCTATGTCTTCTACCATTACTACCTATGGGGAGTATTTGCTGGTATCTGTAAGTTGTTTTTTGCTTTTATTATGTATGTTTTATTAGCAATTGGAATTGCCTACCTATTTAGAGGCACCTGATATCTGGGGCAAGAAAAACTGAAGAAAATGACGTCGGCTGCATCTTATATACCCCTGTCACACTGACGTCAGGGAGGAGGTGACAGCAGCCGACGCCGGACCAAGACTTTGGAACTCAGGCCGACTGGGGAACCGCCTGATGGCAGGATAACCCAAGTGTAATGACTGCAGCAGTGTATACACTCGAACATCTACATTTATGGTAGGTACAAAACTGTACTTTTCAGGGCAGGCTCTATGCACTATCAGTTCTCTGCACTTCCCTTTGGCTTATCTACTGCGCCCAGGGTATTTACAAAGTGCCTGGCTCCAGCCATTGCATTTGGCAGGCAGAGAAATATTCAGATTTACCCATACTTGGACAATTGCTTGATTCAGACAGACAGTCAGGAATTGCTACTTCAGCACCTGGCATTTGTAAAGAGACTTCTAACTTCTCTGGGGTACACAATCAACAAAAAGAAATCACAACTAGTGCCCAACCAAAAGATTGTATTCCTGGGAGCAAGCTTGAACACAACTTGCCCGATGGCCTTCCTCACTCCAGAAAGAGATTTATTTGACAAACTACTTCAAACTAATGGCCACCAAAACCCAGCTGTCTGCAAGAAAAATACTGCAAGCCCTAGGGTTCATGACCTCATGCATTCTACTAATTCCATATGCAAGACTGCATATGAGGAAACTTCTATGGTACTTAAAATGTCTCTGGTGTCAACATTCCCAGGACCTGGAAACACTGATGCCTGTCATTCCTTGTCTAAGGGCAGAGTTCCTTTGGTGGGCAGAGGCATGCAACCATAACAAGGGACTTCCTTTCACTCAACCCCTTGCCACCCAAACCCTGACAGCAGACGCATCAGACTACGTGTGGGGAGCTCACATGGCAGGCAAAGGCATTCAAGGCAAATGGAGCCCAAAACAAATTCCCCTGCATATCAATCAAAAAGAAATGTTACCTGTACAAAAGTCTCTGACAGCCTTCCAATACCTTATCCTCCCAGGACAACTCCTGATAAAGACCGACAACACCACAGTTATGTGGTACATAAGCAGGGGGAACTCATTCCTACCCTCTCTGCAGGTTAGCCATGGCCATGTGGAACACAGCCCTGAGCAGCCAAGTGCACCTACAAGCTCAATTCCTGCCAGGAAACAAAATTCACTGGCAGATGACTTAAGCAG
The DNA here is from genome assembly GCF_019279795.1 of Protopterus annectens. Lineage (NCBI taxonomy): Eukaryota > Metazoa > Chordata > Ceratodontiformes > Protopteridae > Protopterus > Protopterus annectens. Next base: position 1,909,726,462 of record NC_056731.1, read on the forward strand.
AAATCTACTGGACCCACACGAGTGGAAGCTGGAACCCAACACATTCAAACTTCTAATCCGCAGGTGGGGGACTCCAGAGGTGGACCTCTTTGCCTCCCCTCAAACCATCAATTGAGCAAATTTTGCACCAGAAATCCCCACAGCCAAGTGTGGAAAGTGGATACCCTATCCTTTACATGGGAAAACCTCTCAATTTATGCCTTTCCCCCTCTGCCACCCCTCTCAAAGGTTCTACTCAAGATCAAACAGGAGAGGTCAAGGACGATTCTTATTGCCCCAGACTGGCCACGCCATCACTGGTACCCACTCCTGTGCAGTCTGACAGTAGTGCCACACTGGCACCTACATCAGACCCCCTCCCTGCTGTCCCAGCAGGAGGGACACATTTTGCATCCACAGCTGCAAACCCTGAACCTTGTAGCCTGGCTTATCCCCTGAATACACCACCAGCAGCCTTCAGCAAGCAGATGCTGGACATCATCCTTGAGGCCAGAAGGCCTAGTGCTAGGAAGTCCTATTCAGAAAAGTGGAAAGATATTGTTCTTGGAGCCAGTCTCAAGGAAAGGACACAGCTGTGCCCTCCTTATCTCAAACCCTGGATTACCTAGCAGAGCTACTCCACAAAGGCCTATCCATCTCATCAGTTAAAATTCATGCCTCTGCCATCTCAGCTCACTACAATACCAGGCTGCCTCTATTTTCTCACCCTCTCTTCAAACAGTTCCTGAGAGGAGCTAACAATTTAAGGCCTCCGAGGAGTGCTCCCACCCCTGCCTGGGACCTTAACTTTATACTACAGAAGCTCTCACTCCCCCCCCCTTATGAGCCTGCTGCTACAGCAGAGTTAAAATTCCTCTCTTGGAAAACAGCCTTACTCTTGGCCATCACTTCAGCTAGAAGTGTGAGTTGCAGGCCCTTATGGCTGTGGGAACCCTTCATTATCTTGCATGCGGACAGGGTTTCCCTCAAGACTAACCCATCATTTATGCCCAAGGTGGTATCCAGTGTGGCTTTAAATCAATCCATCCATTTACCAACCTTTTTTTCCTAATCCTCAGAATAAAGGGGAAAGGATCCTGCACTCCTTGAACATGCACAGACAGCTCAGGTTCTATCTTGACAGAACTAAACCTTACAGAAAATCTGACCAGCTGCTAGTCAGCTTTGCTACAGGGGCAGAGGGCAAGGCCATTTCAAAGCAAACCATTTCCAAATGGATAGCACACTGCATCCATTTCTGCTACAAACACCATGGAAAACCTACCCCACAGGGGATCAGAACCCAATCCACCAGGGCTACCTCAACCTCTACAGCATTTCTCAGGGGAGTCCCTACCAGGGACATCCTGGAAGCTGCAACCTGGAGTTTTGTACACACCTTCACCAAGCATTACCACTTACCTATCTTTTCTAAATCCAGAGCTGGATTTGTTACAGCAGTCTTGCAAGGCCTGCTAGCCAGCCCTAATACTTCTTGACTGCCTCTACCCTTCCTCAGGTTTGGGAATCAACCCAAGTGTGATGACTGCAACAGTGAAACACGAAGAACATAGTACAGTTGTGTACACTTGCCATAAATGTAGATGTTCAAGTGTATTCACTGTTGCAGTCCTGGTTACCCTCCCTCCAGCCCCCTGACTTATCTATACTTTCTACCTATCCTCTTTTTTGGCCATATCTTATGGCAGTGGTATTTACTTTTTACTGGAGGTGTTCCACACCATGCATTTGCTTCCTATTTTGTGGGCTCCTGACATCTGGGGCAAGAAAAATTGATGTAATGGCATCGACTGCATGCTTTATACCCCTAACATCCTGACGTCATGGAAGAGGCGACAGCATCCAACGCAGAAATCCCAAGACTCTGGTATTCGGGCCGACTGAGGGCTACCTGCAGCCAGATAACTCAAGTGTGATGACTGCAACAGTGAATACACTCGAACATCTACATTTATGGTAAGTGTACACAACAGCACTTTTTATGTTTATTTGCTCAGAACCTTTGGCAGTGGCAGAGGATTTTCCTTCTTCATCAGTAGTTCTGTTAACTCATGGCAAATTCGTGCGACAGTAACCTCAAATTCCTGGATATTCAAGTATGTGTAAACAAGATCAATTGTATTTATGCTGACTCTAGAAACCTTCTGTTTTCCACTTTCCTCAACATGTACTGAAGCCAGCTGGAGACTGTTAAATGCAGTGCAATCATCCTGAATGACTTTTACTACCCATCTATTAACTGTCACACACATACAGTCAACAACAGATAATGCAGAGTGGTTACATAACTTTATTAATAACAGCTGTCTTGACCAACTCATGCATTCTTTGATTTAACTTATTACAGCCAGGTGATGTCTGTAGGTGTTTTTGTAGTTGCATCCTATTGACGCCTTTAGGTGTCAAATATCGCTGTTCATATTTCTGTTAATTTCAAAACTATGCTACATACAGAGTATGGAAAGATTTAATCTAAAAGCTTGTGCAGTGGCAAACACACTCATGTTGATATTTGACCTCTGTGTAGTCCATGTAAAGCGGTATTACTTTAGTCATATAGTATTTATTTATTTTGGCATAACTTTCATGTTTTTCAAAATATCTCAGCAACCAGGTTGCATGGACAGAACTGCTTAACCTCGTATGAAAGCTCTCGAATGGATGAACAAATTGCTACTAAAAGTATGAGTATAACTTTAGTGGTTGCTAAGATATTGTAAGTTTACAAAATATTACAAATGTAGTAATTGCAATGTAGTTACCATTAGAGACCAGTTGGCATAATGGTTAAGGTTTTCACCTCCCATGCACAAAGTAGAAGGTTTGATCCTGACCTCCAGCCAATGCCTGTTTCTAGTTTGTATGTTCTTGTGTCTCTGTAGGGTTCCTCCCAGCTCCGAAAAATGTGCTTAGTGTTTCCATCTCAAAAAATGAATGGAGCTGTGGATGGCAGCACAGACTCTACATGGTGCCCTATAGGGGGAAGAGGTGTATAGACCATCTGCTTTGGGCATCTACTGTGGTGAGCAGTATCCTCAAGATAGGAGAACACTGATCACAGACTGCATGCTGTGGCAGGGCTGGCTGCTTGATGGTGTAAATTATGGCTTTTGGTGATTCAGATATGTTGACTAAGGTGGCCAATGGCCATCTATATTTATCCGGTGACCAGCTTACCCCAACCTACTCCAGGGATCCATGCTAATGGTGGGATGGGGTGTATGTGCACCTGCTGGCAAGTGTGTGCTGGCCATAAAGCTCAGCAGTTCTGAGTCAATAAGCTACTGGCCAGCCAGTGTCCAGTTGCATAGCCCGGGTTACCTGCGATAGGTGTGTTGAGCGAAAGCTGGACGTGAAACCAATCAACCTGCCAAACATGAACTAAGAATTACTACACTCCGTGTGCATTCACTGACAAGACAGCGCTTGAAAGTAGATGGCATGATGATATGTATGTATCCAGGAGAGAAGATGGAAGGGCAATGCAGCAAAGCCACTTGGCTTGGGATCCTGAGTCTGTTACTCAGGAGGAGAACAGGCTAGAAATGGTGTGGGAATTGTGGATTCAGAGGGCAGTGAGGGATTTCATCAGAATTGGTTACAAACTTATGGCAATCTCCAGTCTAATGACAGGACAGTATTCATAATATCAGCCATTGCCCCACAGCAAGGTAGTGATAATTGAGTACATTCAGACAGCAGTTGCAGGACCTGCTAGATAAAGCAAGACAACAAGAGCTGGTGTTGATAATGGGTGACTTGAATGCACATATCAGGACAGACAGAACAGGATATGAGGACTACATAGGTGAGGCCATTCTAGACTTCTGTCTGGCAAATGGCTTGATAGTAGCCAACACATGGCTCAGAAAGAGAGATAATCAAAACATCACATACAAGATTGACGAACATGCAACTTGGGTAGATGTTGTCCTAGTAAAGGAATGGGCACTAGGGTACAATCAGTGATTGCAAAGTCATTCCCAGTGAAACAGTTAGCCCACAGCATAAACAACTGTTTGCCACAATCAGCTGCAAGCAGTGGTCAAGGAAGGCTGTAAGGTCAGTAGATTCCAGACTGACGACCTGGAAGTTGACTAGAGAGAAAGCACAAAAATTCAACGAATTGCTCAGGGCCCTAGCATCTCAAGAAGAAGAGGAAATAGATGGAATTGAAGAAGAATGGCAGCGCCTCAAAATAGCATGTGTCAGGACCACAGAACAGATGTGTTGCCAAGCCAGGTATGGAAATAAGGTACATAAGGAAAGGTGGTGGAGGAAAGCAGAAGTCTAGGAAGTCATCAAAAGAAAGGAGGAGTGTAGGAAAAAGTGGGAACTATATTCCCTGCTAGCCTGGTCTGTCTTTTCTGGTTGTCTAACAAAGAGGCTAAAAAAGGAGTTGCAATATAAAAGACCAGGACATCAGAGGCACTCTACCAGCTTCTGGAAAGTGACTCAATAGATGACACAAAGAAACTATATCAGGTTGCAAGACAAAAAGAAAGAGAGAGGATAGTCAGACAGCCTCCGTAAGGGATGCCTGCAACAACCTGCTCACCAGTCCACAGGACATAAAAGGCAGATGGGAGTACTTACAGCAGCTTCTGAATCAAGACAACAAATTCTCCAGACACAGCCAATGATGAGAGAAGAAGAGGAGCCCACCCTAGAAGAATTAAGAGCAGCACTAAGGAAAATTAAGTTAGGGAAAGCAGCAGGCTCAGATGACATCACAGCAGAGATGCTAAAGATGCAGGGTGAGATGGGGGGAATTGGCTCCTGAGGGTACTCATAGTAGTGTTGCAAGACAGGCTTAAGCTAGACGACTGGAGAGTAAGCATACTCATGCCAGTGTACAAGAACAAAGGGGGCATCCACAACTGTGGGCAGTACAGAGGTATCAAACTGTTGTCACATTGTGTGAAAGTTCTGGAGAGGGTGATTGATACACTGATATTCAAAGTAGTAGAAAGTAACGTAGGAGGTGAGCAGTTTGGATTTGAAGCAAGATTGCAATGTTTACAGTGAGACAATTGAGAAGAAGCTAGAGTTGAGGAAAGTGTCCAGTTGGGCTTTTCTAGAATTGGAGAAATTATATAATAAGGTCCCACGAAAGCTGATATGGATAGTTCTTCTGTGATTCAAAGTCTCAGAAAAATTGGTAGAATTAGTGCAGTCTATGTTCAAGGACCCAATAACTCAAGTACGAACAGTGTTCGGTCTCAGAGGGGTTCTCAGTGGGAGTGGTTTCAGTGCTGATCCCACTGCTGTTCATACTGGTGGTGGATTACATTAGCAAACAGGTTGGAGGGAACATATCAACAGAGTTGCTATATGCCGATGATGTGTCATTACAGGCAGACTCTAAGAAAGAAAGTATAGCAGAATTGAATTCAAAATTGAAAGCACGTGGGATGAAACTGAGTGCTGATAAGACCGTAGTAATGGCAGCAAATTGGAGAAACCAGAAGCAGCTGAAAATTGAGATAGAAGGGAAGATAATGGAACAGGTTAACAGCTTCAGGTATCTGGGAAGGAGTGTTTGAGGAGAAGGGAAGTCTGAATGAAGAGGTCAAAGCTAGAATCAGAGGGGCTGCAGCCAACTAGCATAGTGTGTCAGGTGTAGTGTATGACAGAAGAATGCTAAATAAGCTGAAAAGTAAGGTGCACAAAATAGCAGTGTATCCAGTATTATATGGTAGAGAAACCTGGGCAGTAAAGGCAGAGCAGATGGGCAAGCTAGAGGTGATGAAAATGAAGTGCCTGAGATTGGGTGGTAGGATGTACACGGTGGGACAGGTGAAATGACATAATATCTGAAGCCAAAGTATCTCCAATTGCATAAGAGATTAAAGAGAACAGGTGGTTCAGGCACATGTGCAGGAAAGCAGAAGACAGTTTAGTGGAGATGACTTGAGATAGACAAGAGGAAGACAGAAGGAAATTAGGGCATCCAACAAAAAGAGGTGGATGGATTGTGAGAGAGAAGATCTATGACAGTCAGACAAGAGTGTCAAAGTGTGGCACTGAATTGAAAGAGGTGGTGACAGTTAACATAACACCCTGACCCATGTAGAAAATAGGAAAAGTGTTGATGAGGAGGAGGATAAATAGTTGCTACATATACTGTGACTTATAAAATCTATTTTAAGACCTAAAAAAACCTAAAGAATACTACCACTATAAAATAGTTTGTGCTAAAGAGTTTGCCATTTACAATTATTTAGTAACCTCTGTTGTTCTAGATATGAGCATTTGTTTGTAATATGAGAATTTAATTTGAAATTCTCAAAAAGCTTAGGCTTTCACCCATTGGAAGTTAGTGCAGACTTCCAGAGCTCCATTGGAGGAAATGAGTTAAGGTTCCATTTTGCTGGAACTTATTCTTACCGATATAGTCATGCTAGCTCCTTATCCAGTCTTCCCCTACATGATTAAGTCACGCCTTGATTTGGTACTCATGGTATCCTGCAGGACTCCATATTGGGTCCCCTCCTCTTCTGCATATGCTTCTCTGATGATCAGGCTGACATCAAGAGTTAATGGCTGACTATTTTTGCTGGTGACTGCAAACTCAGCACTGTCTTTAACTCTCCAGCTGATACCTGTATCCTGCAAGAGAGTCGAAACAGAACTAGCACTTGGTGTAGCAACCATGGGCATTAGCTCAGTGCCAAAAATTGTAGTATTGTACTCTTCAGGTAACAACACTTCTAGACCTACCATATAACATGTACTCTCCTCAAAGTTGATATAGTTATTAGGGGTCTAAGCATATTTGTGGACAGTAAACTCTATTTTGTTCACCATGTACTAGGAAATCATTCTTCATCGCACTATCGATTACTCAAAGCATATCTTTCAATCTAAGAAAGTTATTGCCCTTCTGCAGTTAGACCCATAATAGTCTACAGTGCCCTCTTCAGAATGTACCTGTCCATATATATCACCAACTAGAAATGTCAGAACGCTTCTTAACCAACAAGATTTGTAGTACGAGTTCCATACCTCATTAACACCAAGAGCATTAATATCATGGTGGTAGTTAAACTTGTAATGCTGGCTGTGAACTACCTTGTCCTATTCATGCTTAGTGTTTGAAAGGCAAACTAAACACTCAGAGCACTTTCATTTTGCTTTAACGTATAGTACTGAGGTTTGCATTAAGAGCACTTTAATTTTGCTGTAACTTATAGTACTGAGGTTTGCATTATTTAGTGCCATGAGTAAGCAAAATAAATGTGAAAACAAGATATTTTAAAGAAAACCAACTTTTTGAAAGTCTTTTTGAAATTCTCTCGTGACATTCAGCTCCAGGGAGTTGAAGTGCAGTCTGCTAGCAGTCAGGAGTGGTACACTTAATTAACTGACTTTTAGTAGTGGTACAGATCAGCTAAGAGCCCTGTCACATTAGTCTGTCTCCTATAGGTTGTTGAACAGCAACCTTCTCTTGGCCTTACAGGCTGTGAAAGACCCAGTCCTTTTAACCTCTTACACATCCAAAAAATGGATATGACACCAGTGCCCACTCTGAAGTTCTAAAGCAACATGACAATGTAAACCGATCCTACTGTACCCATCAGTACCGCTCGCAAATTATCCTCCACCTGTGGAAGAAATTCCCACACCATATCACAATGGCTCCCTAGTTCTTTTTAAAACCAGTCTTGTGTCAGTAGGGAGCTATAAATTCACCCTTGGTCTGTGAGTGTTTACTTAGGTCCTTTTAGTTAGGGGAAATGAACAGTGGAATTTGTACTGGCTAGGCTACTACTGGTCCAGTGCACTGAATGCCTAGTAAGAACTTGCAACACCATTAGGTGCCCTATTGAACCAAAGCCTGAGTACTGGCTTTGTCCCAACTGAGTGGAGGACAGCCACTGTCATCCCTAAGGTGGATCGTCCACCGATCCGTGAAATTATAGACCCATCAGTTTAACTAGCCTGATGTGCAAGGCCATAGAACGGATTATCATGGACCTCATTAACAAGGACTTTGGCAACCTCCAGACACTTGATCCATTACAGTTTGGTTTCGTCAAGGGGAGGTCATGTCTGTTAAATCTGGTCGACTTTTTTGAGACAGTCACCAAAGCCATGGACGAGGGAAAGACTGTGGACATCGCCTACCTTGACCTGGCCAAGCCTTTGACACTATTCCCCACTCGGGCAAAATAGATAAACTCTCTCAACTAGGCATCAATTCATATGTTACCAGATTGGTAGCTAACTGGCTCACTGATAAAACCCACCTGGTCAAAATATGGGAAGCCACCTCAAGCAGGTAGACCCGTATTGAGTGGCATACCCCAGGGTTCGGTCTTGGGGCCTCTGTTATTTGGGATATAATTTTTTGAGGGTCAGGCCAAAACCAGTGGGCTCTGGCTGACCAGGTTTGCAGCTGACGGCAAGCTGGCCCCTGTCATCAATTCCCCTGGTAACGTGGGCATCCTCCAAGAGGGTCTCACCCAAACAAATGACTGGTGCCAGAAACATGGCCTCAAGCTGAATACAAAAAAAAGCATCATCATCCCCTTTGGGGAAGGTGATGTCCCCACAAATTATCACATTAATAGCAATGTCCTGAGCACGCAGTCAGCTGTGAGGGATTTGGGCACCCAGATTGGTTGCAGTCTGACGTTTGACCATCATGTTGCTTCCATTGTGTAGAAAGCTTTCTACATGGCCCACCTCATAAGTAAGGGTATCTCATCCAGGGACAAGGAGGTGAAAACATCCCTGTATTCTTCCCTTATAAGGCCCATTATTGAGTACAACGCCCCATTCGGCATGTACCTCGCAAAGCACATGCAGCAACTGAAGAGACAACAGAGGTTCCTCACCAGGAGAATCCAGGGCCTCAAAAATCTTCCATACACAGTCTAAAGGCCGTATCCCTCTACTGTTTCATACAGACTCCTCAGAGGTGACCTCTGTCTGGTATACAAGACGATCTCAGACCCTGCCGTGATGAGACTGCTGCATATCCGCAAGTCAAGCTTCACTCGAGTAACCTGCACACGCTGCCTCAACCTGGTCTATGACATCAGTAGGACTTGTTGGCAGGGCAGATTGGTGTTCCAGAGGCTCCCCCATCTGTGGAATAGACTCCCTCTCCACGTCAAGCAGAGTACCTTTTTACCCATTTTTAAGCACAACCTTGATGGGAAATAGAAAATACATCCCTGGGATTCCACCTGTGTCCCTGCTGGACAGGGGCATCTGGTACTGATTTGTCTATACATCGGCTAAACCCTTGGCTAGGCTTGTAAGGGCCTCAGGGCCAATAGCCTAATAACTTCCTATGATCCTAAGTGTCTATGAGCATTATGTAAAAGAAAATATTATTTGATTCACTTTGAGTCATCTCAGTGCTAAATGACTGACTTCCAGAAGTTCCTCAAATAAGTAAGGACTGTTCAACAGTAGTTTAATACCTAAGCAAGTCAAGTGCCACAGGGTCAGATTGCCTTTATAGACTGTTCTTGTAGAGATGCGAGTTGCCCATGAATTCTCAGATCAAACATCAGAGATCCTCTTTCATGGGTCCTGTGGTTGATTTCATCTTTTCCACCAGTCACAATCCTTCATTTTTTTTCCTCTGATAATCATATTCGGAGGTCATGCTTGTTTGGCACCCACTTATACTGACGTCACACACCAACTCCATAACTGCTCCTAGTCCATGTGTCCACTGCTTTGCCCTCAGTTTTTTGCCTGTCCATAATTTACATCTTGAACATTTACTACACTGGAGAAAAGTGTCCATATTTGATGCCTAGATTTGTTTCCTTTGGCCAGCAAATTACTAGTCAAGATTTGCAATGAGATTGCCTTTAATGTCTTGTGATTGGAGTATGATATCAAGCACTGCCATGTGTGCCATTGTTTCAGTTTTGCCACACAGCACAGGTGCATTTCAGGGAAAAGCTACTACTCCACCTTGCCAGCAGGAGTACATCTGCAGAGGAGAGCATCTGACAATGGATTTGGAGCGGTAGGACACAGCCTGAGCATTGCCACAAGGACCAAAACTCGAATGGCAGTCCTGAGCCTACCCCTCCTTAGAGACAAGTCTTTCAGTAAAGTAACTTACTGGGGAATGCATATGCTGAGCTCACCTTTGGCATGAGATGAAGCCCATACCATTCCTTCACCTCAGCAGGAAGTGAGGGGCTTAGAGAAGGAGCTTCCATTTCTCTCACCTTGGGGGATGCATTCATGAATAATAGCTCAGCCTAACTCGAATGGCTGACCATATGTCAAGAGTGAGCAGCCTGATCCTTGAGAGTCCTGTCATGAATTACCAGGCTGTAGGTTATGAATACTTGAGACTGAGACCTCACCTCCTGGATCTCCCTCAAATCCAGGTGTGTGTTGGCCCATGTGGAAGAATTTACTGGATTGTCCTGTACCATGGCTTATGGCTCATGGTGTAGGTATCAAACAGATTTTTTTTTTTTTTTGATGATAGCTTGCTTCACAGGTGTAAGACTGCTGTCTTCAGGAATATGGCTTGTTGCTGGGCCAAGCCCATTGCAGGTCTGTCTCCTTTTTATGTTTCATGTTGTGGGCACATGATACTTTTACAGCCCCATATGTTCAACTGTGCAGAAGGTCATGAGTGAATTCCTCTCTTGATGTAGTCAGGTGTGGCAGTGTGGCATTTCCTTTCTCTCAGGCTTCTTATTAGTCTAAAGATTTGGAGGCCATTGAGATGGACAAGACTGATAAGACCTCCCACCCTTCCAGTTTTCATTACTGCTGCTGGTTCATTATTAGATTCATGAGACACAATATGGACTAGTCCCAGCTGTCCATCCCTCTCCCTGGAAATGTGTAAGTGAGCATCTGGGGATAAAGCTGGAAGAGCCGTAGGTCTTTACTCTGTGGAACAAGTTAGGAAAATGCTATTTTGATAGGCATGCTTTAAGTAGTCTCTCTCCCCCCTTATGGTCGCAGATAACCTTTGAAAACCCATAGCAGAGTATGTAGAGTCCCTTACCAGATGTCCTGTAGTATTCCTGTCTATCTCTTGGGTCCAGAATAAGTCCTAAAAACAGAAATTTTGCTACCCCACTGCTGGAATCCAAGACTTTGGACAGATTGTAAATTGTTAGATCTTTTGCCCAACACAGTAGGCACCCACAGACTCTTGTATAAGAACAATTTAATTGATCCTTCACATCTTCAAGAACATAGCTATGTAATCTCTCATAAAATGCAAGAACATTGTAAGCAGACAAACGAGCATTAAAGCGCATTAATTCTTGGCTCAGTCACATGTCGATAAATTATTGTACATAAACTAGCAATACATTATATTAGTGTATAAAAGTAAAGAAAAAAATATGCCCATAGATTTCCAGAGTTCATAATTGTAAGTATAGTTGACCAAACTGTCATCACCCCCACCCACCCACCAGTGTTGTTCATCTTCTTAATCCTGTCCTCACAAACATTTCTCCTAATTGTACTATCCCACTTTTTATCCCCTTCTTAGTCAAATCTGGCCATCTCACTGTGACCTTCTCTCTGAAAACCTGCTTTATGGCCCTAATAACTCCTCTACAGTCGGACATTACTCAAAAAAATAGTTACTTATTTGCTGAACTTTTGACCATCATAAATGGTATAGCTGCCCAGAAAATTCTTTACCCAAGTCTGCTGCCTGCTGCTCTTAGTTTTACACAGTCTTGGATAGATGTTTTAAGACATTTGTTCTAGTTCAATGCAAGTATATTGGCAAGTTTAAAGATAAAACCGTATGGTGTTGCTACTATACCTTCAAATTGAATAAGAAAATGAAAAAGCTCTTAGCCTTCTCTTAAAGATATCTGCTTCACCACTGTAACAGGGATTTAAAACTGGTAAGTTCCTTAAACTTATTAGGAAATGTGAGACCAGCTGTGAATTTTGGGTTGCATCTAATTCAAAAGGCAAACGTAAGGCCTCCTTTAGCTATGTTACAAAGCCTCAAAGTAAACAAAAAAAATCTGTATTTCTGACCTTGAGAACATTGCTGATATTGTGGACAAATCCTCTTCCAACTTCACAAGTTCATAGGTAAGTACTATGCAATCATTCTGCAGACCCATTACCCATATTCAGAAGGTTCCCTCCAGTCTCAGAGGACATTACAGGATAGACGAGGAGTATTTGAGACTTCCCATCCAGTTGTCTAGGTTTACCTTCAAGGTGGCAGGGGTGCTACTCTACTTGACATGTAGTGGAAGTTTGTTCCAGTAGTGGGAGATATGTTGGGATACAAATCTATTAAAAACTTGCTAGGTCTGAATAGTCTTCTCCTATATGTGATTATTTGACATAATTCAACCTGCAAACCCTCAGAGTTATGGCAGGTTTCTGATTATGTGTTCGAGATAGGGATGTCCAGAATCTTGACAATCAGTGTTGGTATCACATAAGGAGAGAGATGATCAGAAAGACCCAATCATGATTCTTTGTAGTGCATGGAGCTTAACCTTTTCCCATGTACTACATAATTTACAGAAGAAAAGTAGATGTATACCGGTGCTAAATGTTTTACAGCTTAAAAAGCCGTAACGCATTTGCCACTGCCACGTAGAGAGCAGCCATCACAGAAGTAAGGCGAGAAGCTGTTAAGCACTTCATTCAGACAAATAATTTAAATGAAGTGTAATAATCCAAATGTAGTTTTTGCACTTCCTGCCACTGTTCCATGGTGGCTACTGACTGCTGTTAATGCTCTAGCATGAGACTAGAGCTTAACAGTGGTGAGATATGCTTAACCAAAGCTCATTAAGCCTTTTCTTATGTCAGAAAAGCTTAGCAAACCTGTTGTTGAAAAGCAAGATGTAGTCGATGCCAATAAGGAGATGAAAAGCAAACCCAATTTTTGAAAAAGAATACTTGTAGCACTGGAACCAATTCAAACAAAGAGCCACCACACGTTCCTTCTGCAAGACTGCTTTATTGACCTAGGTTTCGTCCATACGAACTTCTTCAGAATACATACTATTACTTCAACACAAGGCTTTTATATAATTTAATATATTAAATAATTACTTAATTGATGTCATTGATTTTCAGTGATGGATTCTTAAAAGGGAAATGTCTCTATTACAACACATTTCATACTTATTAAAACCCATTGTGACAACCATATATATAAACCTAATGCATGATGTAAAGTATATATACGTGCTAATATATAAAAAATTAACAACTTATGCTAAAAACTACTTGATTAATTATATATGATTAACATAATCAACTACACCGATTCATAAAAAATCATACCCTACTTATACTATACATATATTAAAATACCTATCTTCTGTAATGTGTGTATGATATATACATTAAAATTAATACACATAATATTTCATCTAACTATTATATTTATATTGTATGGAAATGTAACAATATACTAAAAGTCTTATATAATATAATTTATATGATACCTAAATTCATAATAAAATAAATTAAATAAATTGAGCATATATTTTAAACACTGCTGACAAATGTTACTTTAAGTAATTCTATTATATTAAATGTGATTATATATATTCCATCCATTTAGCCCACTAAAATCAAAAGTTAATATGATAAATATTTTGACATAAATTGAACCATGTATATAATGCATAAATATGATTGATGTGTATCTATATTTTATTATTTTTATGACACATCAACTATTTCCCATAGACTCTATTCAATTTCAATAATGGCATAATAGTCAAATATTCATTTATACCTGGTGGATTACATGAATTCAGACATATTTGCCATTTCAGTTCCTCCATGTCTAAATGGTATATAGTCGTCTTCCCTTGCAAATCATATTTAACTTGGTTAATGACCATAAATTTAAATCTATGGTCGTTATTATCAATTATATGTCTCGCTAAAGCATTAGTACTCTTATGATGTCGTATATCCAAAAGATGTTCTTAAATTCGTTCTCTAAATTGTCTTTTTGTTTTCCCTATATAGAAGGCTTTACATTGCTGACACACAGCCGTATACACTACATTTGATGTTAGACAGTTATAATGCCCGTTTATCCTAATTTTACAACCATTAATTATTATTTCTGTATCTGAGCAATATATGTGATTACATATAGTGCATGTTCCACATTTGAAATTGCCTTTACTTCTGTTACTATGTTTGTTATTATTTCCTTTATTCTCTAATATGTTTTTGAAAGATGGACTCTTTTTGTATACAAATTTTATTGGACCTTGAAAAAGCTGTCTCCAAGTTTTTTCATTCATAAAGAAATCCCAATTTTTTCTAATTATACTCTCTATCTCTTTGAAACAATCATTGTAGTTAATAATATACAATGGAACATTATTATAGTAATCTTTCTCTATTATTCCTTTACTATCCAATGTTATATTATTTATAGGACCAGTTTTTAATATTGCAGTGTAAATTCCATTTTGTCTCTTATTTATTACTTCATTGTATATTCTAACACAAAATTGTTCTGGATATCCTCTATTCATGAATAATTGCATAATATATTTTAATTCTTCTATAAAGTCCTGTTCTTCACTTACCATTCTGGCTGCCCTGACCATCTGCCCTTTGATTATAGCTTTTTTCTGATGGTCAGGGTGCCAGCTATTAAAATGCAAATATGCATTAGAAAAAGTGGGTTTTCTATGTATTTTTTGTTTTTAAGCTGTTTGTTTCTTTATTATATACTATATCTATATCCAAAAAAGTGATTTTTTCCCCATGGACATGATATGTAAATCTTAAAAATCTTATTGTAGTATTTATATATTCCAAAAAAGTCTCTAACATGTCTTTTTCATGGTCCCAAATAATAAAGATATCATCTAAATATCTAGTATACATTATAAGATGTTTACGAAAATCTGACTGGAACAAGTAGTTATATTCCCAATAACTCATTATAAGATTTGCATACATGGGGGCACATGGTGCCCCCATGGCTACCCCATGTACTTGCTGGTAATAACTTCCTTCAAAGTATATGAAATTGTTTTTTAACACAATGTCCATCAGATTTATTAAAGTATTATTTTTTTCTTGTTCATATAGATGTGTCTCAAACAATTGTTCCTCAAGCCATATAAGGCCAATATCGTGTGGAATTGTTGTAAAAAGATTTACGACATCAATTGTTACAAAAGTATATTCATTTTTCATATTTATCTCTTTTAGTTTACTCAAAAAATCCCATGAGTCTTTTGTTATATATGTAAAACATTTCATACTCTCTTTGAAGAAATAATCCAAGTAGTGACTTATGTTACATGTTACACTTCTATTCCCATCTACAATGGGTCTAAATTCTAAATTATTGAGGCCTTTATGTATTTTTGGTATTCCAAAGATACCACTGATTACTGGATGTTCGTTTTGTAAATATTCATGTTCTTCTTCAGTAATCTCCCCCTGGTATATCATATCATCCAGTAATACTTCTATTCTTTTAAAAGCTATATTCACTTGGTTCTTACTTATATGAATGTA
This sequence comes from Protopterus annectens, assembly GCF_019279795.1. Taxonomy (NCBI): domain Eukaryota; kingdom Metazoa; phylum Chordata; order Ceratodontiformes; family Protopteridae; genus Protopterus; species Protopterus annectens. The sequence goes on from NC_056731.1 coordinate 1,909,741,966, forward strand.
AGTATCACTTAGTAGCATATTAGTCATATAAGAACTGTAATCACTATAATCTAATATGACTATGCCATTACCCTTATCTGGCCTCATAATTCTTAATTGCAAGTCGTTACTGATGTCATTAAGTAATATTTCTTCCTTTTGACTCATATTTGAATGTCTATTATACTTATATTTTTTATAAAACATTCTTACATCATATTCACTTCTTTTTTCAAAATTCGCTATTTCTTCATTCATGGGTGGATTGAATAAACTAGGTTTTGTAAATCTCTTATATTGTTGACTTTGGTTATCAATTTTATTATGAAAAAATGTTTTTAAATTCAATTTACGTGAAAACAACTTTAGGTCCAATATAGTTTCTACTATATTGCCTTTTTTACAAGGAATAAAGTTAAATCCTTTGGAAAATAAATTAGCATGTTCCACAGTTATATTCTTTGAAGAATAATTATATACTTTAAAATCCTGTTGTGTATTTGTCACTATATTAGGGTTACTTAAAAAAACATACTATACTTGCATTAAATTGTGTATCTATATTTATAGGTTGCGATTCTATACAATTTTGATTATTAACTGCATAATGGTCTGGATTACAATCTATATAGAAATTAACTTCATTACAATAACATTCTTCATTTTCATTTTCATATATTTGTTTGTCAGCACTTGTAAAATACACATTATCTGTTCCACTGTTAAACTCATTTCCATTATACTCATATATGCTCAATTCTAATAGTGCATCATCAATTATATTATCATGACTATCTTGTTTGTTCCCAGGTGTAAGAAAACTGTTGCTATTATACAATTCACATACAATATTTTTGTCAAGTGTTAGATCAACTGCAGGGTTTAAAATACTAGAAAAAGACGCCAATTTTGTGCTATTATCTGCATATTCAACAGAACTATTACTGTTATACAATGCACATACAATATTATTGTCGAGTGTTAATTCAACTACAGGGTTTAAATTACTAGAAAAAGACGCCAATTTTGTACAATTATCTACATATTCTACGGAACCAATACTAATGTTTAGGCAGGGCGTACTCACATTATAAATGTTTTTATCCAGTCCTTGTGGCTGTTGACTGTGAAAGAACTCAAACAAACTGTTGTCCCTTTTGTTAGTACCCGCCTTTACCACTGCAGCCGTGGTTACATTTTCCGTTTCCTCCCTACTGTATATTGTCCCAAAAAAGTCTGTTTCGGTTTAGCGCCTTTTTTATCAAATTCGTGTTGGTTACTGTACTCATTTTGGTTCCTCAGCCGATTAGAACGCCTGACGCCTTCTTCCATGCTGTCTTCACCCTCATTCCGAGTATTCTCGTCATCTCCCTCATACGGCGGATTGACGTCATCTACAACTGCCGAAAAATGCTCTGCGTGTTGGTTACCATGGTGTTGACCCTTTAGACTTCCAGATTTTGGATATGCTTGATGTTGTGCATATCTTTGTATGTCACGTTGGATTTTAGCGTTTTTCTTTTTAAACAAAATGTCACAACTATTTGTAACGTCAGAAATGATATGCGTATACTGGTCATATATGTGTTCAAAAAGAAGATCTTTAGAAATATTTTGATTTAATTCATCTAGTTGATTTAACAGTTCTTCAATTTTTATGCTATTGTATTTGACCATAATTTCCATCAAACGGATACCACAGTTATCAAACAAAGCATGTAATTCTTGTAACATGCTAACATTGTGTTCACAGCCATTGGGATATCTCCAAAGCCATAAACCTTTTGGAATGATTCCCAATTCTATATTACGTGTTAGATAACTGTTCTCCAATTGTGTCCGTTTAAATTTGAACAGTTTTGTCTCAAAAGTTTTTAACATTTCTTGCATAGGTTTCGGTTCAGGCACCACTTCTACTGATGGTCGTTGTGAAGTGTTGCCATTATTAAAACTAAATGCAGTAGTTTTCCAACAAGTAATGTCTCTAGCAGATTTTTCTTTACTATTTATGTCAGGTTTACCTTGCGTTGCAGCACTGGGTGGCGTAGGTTGTGTAAGGGGTAAGCCCAAACTTTCCCCTGATTGCATTAAGTCTTCCACTTCTTTAGTTAGTATCTTATTAATAAGAACCGAATGTTCTTTTAAAGTTTCACATATTTGCTGTAACATGCTCCCGACATCCACCGAACCACTCTCACTCGCCATAGAAACTAGTAACCGATATGTACAGCAAACCTGTTGTTGAAAAGCAAGATGTAGTCGATGCCAATAAGGAGATGAAAAGCAAACCCAATTTTTGAAAAAGAATACTTGTAGCACTGGAACCAATTCAAACAAAGAGCCACCACACGTTCCTTCTGCAAGACTGCTTTATTGACCTAGGTTTCGTCCATACGAACTTCTTCAGAATACATACTATTACTTCAACACAAGGCTTTTATATAATTTAATATATTAAATAATTACTTAATTGATGTCATTGATTTTCAATGATGGATTCTTAAAAGGGAAATGTCTCTATTACAACACATTTCATACTTATTAAAACCCATTGTGACAACCATATATATAAACCTAATGCATGATGTAAAGTATATATACGTGCTAATATATAAAAAATTAACAACTTATGCTAAAAACTACTTGATTAATGATATATGATTAACATAATCAACTACACCGATTCATAAAAAATCATACCCTACTTATACTATACATATATTAAAATACCTATCTTCTGTAATGTGTGTATGATATATACATTAAAATTAATACACATAATATTTCATCTAACTATTATATTTATATTGTATGGAAATGTAACAATATACTAAAAGTCTTATATAATATAATGTATATGATACCTAAATCATAATAAAATAAATTAAATAAATTGAGCATATATTTTAAACACTGCTGACAAATGTTACTTTAAGTAATTCTATTATATTAAATCTGATTATATATATTCCATCCATTTAGCCCACTAAAATCAAAAGTTAATATGAATATTTTGACATAAATACAACCATGTATATAATGCATAAATATGATTGATGTGTATCTATATTTTTATATAGATTTTTATTATATTTTAGCAAACCTGTTCTTTCACTGATTTTTGGAGTATAACTGTGGTGCCCAGTGCACTGCAGACTGGCTTTTTGCCTCAATCCCAATATTTATTTTGCTTCATCAAATACTATCTGAGCGTCTTCCTTCCAGATCTGTTCTCAAGTAAATAGAAAGTTTCTTATTTTCCATTTCTTAGTGTTCTTTGCATGTGGGCTTGATAAGCCTATTTTGGAGGATTACTTGCTTTAGCCTTCTGAATTAATTTTTGCCAAGACTCTCTTTGTCCGAAATTACTGGTTTTCCTATCTTAAGTTTTCTCAAACTGTGTTGGTTATTCAGCAGGGCCCCAAAATCATCATTTATCCCGCAAACATTCCATAATCTGAGCCAGAAGCTTCTTCAACGGTGATGCAATTTTTTGACATTGTATTAAAGCATAACCATCTTAGTTAATTAACTTTGTAGTAATCATCTTAGTTATGGCATCTCAGTGGAAGTCTGCATTTTCACCCAAGCTACTCAGGAAAATTTTTATCTATATTATAAATTCCAGTGCTCGCTCTCCTAAGTAGGAGTCAGTTTTGATTTGTGGGGGTCCAGGAAAGCATGGAAACAAAAACAACTCAGATGGAACGTTATGGTGAGTACATAACTTTTTTTTTTTTTTTTTTTTTTTTATTACTTCCCTCTCGAGTGTCTGCTGTCTTAGTCTTTCTATAAATACTTTTGACCCTTCTAAGTATTATTGAAGGAAGCCAATTTAATTACCATGTTTCTAAAATCAGTTAATCTATCCAAGAATTCCCTCACTTGACTTTTGCTTTCTAATTAAATTTTTAGTCGAGGAATTCCTGCTCATATATGCAAGATTTCTTTCATGAAGTTAATGCAAGTGTTCCCTTAAGTCTTCTGTGGTATTCTTGATAAACATAGAATTTATTTTCTGTATATTTGTGAATTTTTCTTGGAATTTCTCTTCCTTTGTATCAAGTGCCATTTCTACCAACAGAGTGAGCAGTGTCATAACATCCTGAAAGGGCATTCTCTATTTTGTCTAGCTTTTTGTTGTTGGAATTAAAAAGTCCTTTATTTTCCACTTATTTTTATATATATATATACATGTACACACACACACACACACATATATATATATATACACACACACACGTATATAATGTATGTATTATCTATGTATATAAAATCTATGTATGTGTATAGATATATATATATAGACGCACACGTATATGTATTTTATTCCTAATTTACCTTATTGACAGTACTGTGGCCAAACACAGGCTGGTTAAGTTGTTTCATAAAGGAAAGCTGCATCTCTTCTTTTGAGGGGACCCTTCTCACCATGGGGATTAAACTGTAAGGCTCATGAATTGCCTTTTTACTTTCTGAGGTTGTTAACTAAGCAACATTGAAATTTGTTCTTGAAAAGTGCTTTTCTTTGATAGTTACCTCTTCAGATAAGATGCAAGAGCTTTTGCTCTATATGTAAAGAAAACTCTGGTCTTTTCCTAGAGACAATCTACAATTTCCTTCCATAGGTAGCTTTAGTATTTCCACTAAACCAATCCACCTCCCATTTTACTGGGAGAGAGGGCCATTCAAACCCTGAATGTTCTCTGCCATCTGAGATGTGAAATTAAATGAAATGGGTGCTTGAGTTTATGAAGCTGAACCATTTTATTTTCTTTGTGCCTTGGAGAGGAGGGAGTGCAGTTGCCATGCAGATGTATTTCATGAGGATTACTAGTTGCATTTCCTGCTATTGTATCTGTTCGACCAGTAGAAGAGTGATTACCTCTAGAGCTTGTTTCAGGGATGTCACAATTGCAGGCATCAGTTCCACAGTCACTTGGTCATTCTATCCACCTTCACTAAGCAGTGTTGTCTTGACTGTGACTTTTGTAGCTGTCTTTGGGAAGTTGGTATTCGAGGAGTACACCGTCTGAGCACTGTGCTTGTGTGATTTGCCTTGTTAGTTATTGCTTGGTTTTCATCCCAAGACACCCCATCTAGTGATTGATGTTCGATACTTAGTTTTTGTTGACTGGGCAAGTGACATCCAAAGTTGTATTCATACTGACTGTGGGGAAATTTGGCCAGGGCATGAGATGGATAACTTCTTATGTCATTTAATCTATAAGAGGACTTCTTGATGCATCAGAAATACCATATTCCCCTGTGACCGGGTGTCTCTTCCACCAGCCCTCAGCTGTTAGATGAATTAAATGGTTCTTTGTTGCACTAGTCTTTATATTTGAGAATTCTGCTGCAGCAGAAGGTACAGTGCCTGGTCCAGCTGCCAGAGCTTTTTACCCTAACCACCAATGTCATGAAAAAGTGTTGTTTTTTTTCTTTGTGCTTATAATTCTGGTAGCTATTGCATACGTTATGGCCACTAGCTGTGAGACATTGCCAAAATAAAAAGTATTACCTGTAAAAAAACAAACTCCGCTCAAGGACTTTCATATTTGGTATTTATTTTGTCTGGGGACAGGGCACATCACCTCTTGCCCCCCACTACAAAGTAATTAATAAGACCATAAACTAGAGATCTAAATATCTCCAAGACGGTCTCAACAGGGAAAGTCGGATGCCTTGTCTAAGGCCTGCCATGGCATTGGCCATGTCTTCTGTAGTGCCCCAATATAAAAAAGCAAGGCAGTTAACCTATGCCCTTGAGAGAAGGAATACCAGGCCACCAATTTTCATTCAGCATCCTAATGGCTCATAAGCTGTAGGGCATTGATTATGGTGAGGCAGTTCTGCAGTCCAAAACTCCAGTACCTCCTTTAACTGAGGCCGCTGTCATTTCCCGTGCGGAGTCCACCATTCAGTTGTTGGGTTCCTCCCAGCAGGCCTCTGGTTCTGACACTCATTTTGTAATTACCAAGTATGGGGTGACATTTCCCCAGTCTTAGTGTGTAGAAGTAAGGTGTGGAGGTCCAGGCCACCCAACCATATTCTGAGGCCTCCAAGGTGGTCACCATTCATTAAAGTAGGACCAGATCTTCCAAATTCTAGATCCCTGCCATCTTGTCACAGCTTCAGCTGAGTGGGTCATACACCCATTCCGCCATCCGAGGCCCTTTTTCAGGATTTGATAAAGCTGACCTAGGACTTAATACAAAACCTCCAACATTCTTCAGATCAGCCTTCAGTGTCAGGAGTCCCTGTTTAAAAAGAATAAGGAACTGTCCCACACTTGTGGACAATGATTCCTTAGGATGATAAGCTGGCATATGTCTAATAGTCATCGTTGCCACTCACCCTAGCTGCAACTCTGACACTGAGGAGACACTGTCCTGTTTCCCTTCTAGAAGATGTCTCATTAGGTTATAACATTTAACAAGGAGGAGGTTCACTTTTAATGGGAATCTAGGGAGTTACTTGATGCACAGAAGAGGTACAGAGAACTTATTGGTCTACAAGAACAAAACTATTGGCTGTATCTCCAGTCACTGAGACATTGGAGGGTGCCTTTGACAAGGCGTCCATGGAACTTGACTTACCACTCCCTGCTCCCAGAAAGTCAGATTAGGTTTGTGAAAGTACTTTCACAAAAATCCTATTGATTCAGCTGTGGTCTAGCAGGCTTCTGGCTAAAAATCTGCTTTCTATTGACAGAAGGTTTAAGGCACACAGCTGCTTTAATAACATTTATACTTCTGCTACTCTGTTCTTCAGGGCCTTAAACCATCAAACATCATATATTGAAGTACGAAGAAACTCTTGTCTCAGTTGAAGGGGAAGGATATGGAGATTATGGATAAAGCCCTAAAAAATAAGCTGCTGGAATTATTCCACCTCACCTGTCAAGGTGGCAGGCATTCTGTGAAATGTGGCTCTGATGCTGTGGATTTATCTTGCTTGACAATAAACACTGGGTCAGTCAGTAGGAATCTCACCTGGCAGAGGACGTTATCCTTGCCAGACCATGTCAAAGCACACCTCCTGAATGCACCACTGGAGAAAGAGCTGCTGTTTAGATCCCCTGCAGAACAAGTGTATGAGATTGAAGGAAAAGGGGAAGGCCGAGCAATCTGTGGAACAGTTTATGTTCAACAAATACACTGTGCCTTACTGGCATTCGGGTAATAGTGCTGCCCTTACTCTAGTAATCTGCAAAAGCTCAGAGTCCCTCCTCCTACTGCCTGTCTGCGGGTGTGATGGATCAATCACGTGGCAATACTGGAACTGCCTTACAGACCCAGAGACAAGACCCTTTCAGTTTTCTAGTGCAAAGTAAGAGAAGGATCACTTAGAAGACTGTTTGGATCTCTTCAGCTGCCGGGTTCAGATAAGAAATCCTTTTCGGTTTTATTTCCTCCCTCTGCCTTTTTCTCTCATTACCTGAATAATGTATTCTGCTGTTTTTCTAATTGAGGTATTATATGTGCTTGGGGGTTTACTTTTCCTGCAGTATAGGGATTATAGTGTTTATTATAAGCTAATTCTTTGTTTCTCTGAGTTTTTAACCCTTTTAAGTGTTTTTATGGCCATTTGTGAATGTTTAACTGAACTTCTGTAGAAGGGCCATTTTAGTACAGTTCCTCTTATTGTCTTTTGCTTCTATAGCCACTAGTTAATTGCTTCTGTTATTTCCATTGATGATAAAACCAATGAACCAAGGCACTTAGAAGGAGGAGTTATGCCAACACAATAAAAACCTTCCATTACTTCTCCTTCTAAGTGCCTTGGTTCATTGGTTTTATTGATTTTTGCATTATTGGGCACATTTCCTTTTGGATATTGTTACGTCCGTTGATCACCTTTTTTTGAAAGTTTTGACAGGAAAACCTGCTGACTTTTGCATTTTTTTTTTTTCTTTAGGATTATGACTATTTGAGATGATTGAACAAATTTACAGCATTTTAAATCATTATTTTGTTTAAATTGCAATCTTGTTGCCATTTTGTATGGTAAACATTTCTTATAGGAATTTTGTTGTAAGTTTCCGCTTTACTTTTTGTCTAAGGCTGCTTTACACTGTTTCTAATCATTTTGGAGTGAAGCTAGCTTTTTATTAAAAGTATAAGACTTTTGGGACATATATTTTGTGCTTTCAGTTATGTTACTGTTGCTAGCCTCTCTCTTTATTCAATTCAGAAATAGACTGAATTGCTATTTAGAGGGAGAATAGTGGTATTTGTCCTTTTTTTTTTTTTTTTTTTTTTTTACTGGGCTGACAGTGCAGCCATTCTTTGGTATTTGCTCTAGCTAGTTTTTTGTCCCCCGACTTGACAGCAATTACAGTGCCCCCCTTCCCCCAACCAGCTACCTCTTGTGCATGTAAAAAACATAGAAGTTAGTCAAGAAATATGCCTCAACCTCTGGCTTGTGACTCCCAGTAGCCTTTGGGCAGGCTATCGGACCACTCACCTTCATTTGCCTCCAGGGCCCCTAGTGTGGTGTTAGTACCACAAGCGTGCTTGACATGAGAGTCAGACACATCCCCTGAGACTATAACATTGCTTATTTCAGTTATGGGAGAACTAAACTCTTTTAGGTACAGAAGAAGTCATGGGGTGCAGAATCTGTTGCCAATGTTGGTATCCCCCCCCCCCCCCCCAGGATTCTCCCATTAGTGTAGCGCATGCAGAAAAGTGACAGGGGCCCACCGCGTTGTAGGACAGTAGTCTCTGACTCTGTTTTCCCTGAGCTGGTGGCTATGGCTAGATCTTTTATTCAGGTCATTAATTACGGGGTGAAAACCCAGATTGAGTAACACCAGTGCACTCTCTGCTCAGCCAAACGAGGATCCTGATTTTGATATGAATCTGGGGTTTTGGAAGTGTCAGTCTGATCAGTCAATTTCCTCTTAGGACAAAGAGGTTCAGAAACCCAAACTGAAATTTGTGTTGAGGTGTATGTATAGTTTAGATGAGTTTGCTGCACCATTACCTGTGGAGCAGAACGAGTATGTGAAAGAGATTGCTTCCAGCGTTTCTCAAGTGTCTAAATATGCGTTAAAGAGTGCCTTGGAGGGGTCCACTACCGTTTCTAGAAATGCAGTGAGGTCAGTTGTAAGGCGGTATGCTTGTTTCTAGAGCAAAAACTTTTCTGAGTTAAAAAAAATGAGATTGTGAATGCTCTGCTTAATGCTGATTGTGTTTTTGGTACAGCAGCTAATCAGATCCTTAAACATTGGGATGATGGAGGTAAACTGATGCAAGGGGTGTCTAGAATGTTTCATATTCCCAAGTTTTCCTTCAGTAAGGAAGATAACTTTCGGCAGCCCAACAAACAGAAGTCCCAGCTGAACAAAAATCAAGGCAGCAAAAAGAAATGTCAGGACAAGAACTCAGCCAAGCCTAATAAAAGAGGTTTCTTTCTCATAAAAGGATAATCCCCCTCCCAACCAATGACTGTGTCAAGGTTCGGCACCCGTCATTCCCAAGTTCCCTTCCTGGTATCCTGTCACTAAAGTTAGCTGTTTCCAAGGTGGCCTGGCTCTCAGTGGTTTCTGAGAAATGGGTGCGCAAAATCAGTGGCAGAGGTTACAGGTAACATCTGCCTCTGTTCAGGGGGGGGATACCCCTCATCTTCCAGACAGGACTTTTTTGCTATGCTCTGTCATATGCTGGATGCAGGGGTCATAGAGCCCGTCTCTCCTTCCACTAGAATGAATGGTTTTACTCCAGAATTTTTCTGGTCCCCAAAACAGAGCTGCCATGGATACTGGTGTTGGACCTATCTTTTCTGTATACTTTTGGCAATGTCCCCAAGTTCAAGATTACATTGAAGTATATTTCTTGGCACTTTTCAGAGTTCTGCATTGTCTTAATTTTTGCCTGACTGAATTATTTTATATATTTGCTGACATTGTTTGCTGTTTTCTCATCTGTTCTGAAATTGGTGCCACCACCCCCCCCCCCCCCCATTCCTGTGGTGGTGTTAAAGTTTATAAAACTGGTCTAACTGATTGTTTTTAAATGTTTTTAAACTATTGAACTGTTGAGGCCTACACACTCAAGTGGGATAGCCATTTGTCTGCTTTAAAAGTGTTTGCTTTACTGTATCTGTTTTAATTATTGGAAAAAAAAACCCCAAAAAAAATCCTCTCTCTACTCGTTTCCCATCTTTCTATAACCAGTAGAGTCCGATTTTCAGATTTTGCTGAATTCTGGGCTGTTTTGTAGTTTCTGTGTTGCCCAGACCTTACAAAGATAGAAGGAAGCTTCTCTGTTTATCAGTGAAGAGTGGTGACCTTTGAGCAGCCTATCTGTCACCGGAGGAGTGGTTTCAGCTCAGTAGCTGTTGTTTTATTGGCCATTTTGGGCTATTTCTATCCCTTTCATCTTTCTGTTTAAAAAACCTGTGTTTGTGCAGTTTTGGCATCGCCCAGCACCATTTAACTAGGGTTAAACTATTTCCAGTGCCAGAAAGTCCGCCCTTCTAATTTTCCCTTAGAACTAGACAGTTTTCTAGTTTTAGCACTCAAAATTGTTTCCTTGTGCTCAGCACTTGTTCAAAACTCATTGCAAGCACTATATAATCTACAAATTACTGCAGCACTCAACTTTCCTCATTTGTTAGGAGGAAAACAGTTTTTAGTACTTAAATTAATAAGCACCTATCTAGGCATGTCTAAGGGTCAGCTGCCGGTATTTTCCCCTGTCCACCTGATGAATCTGATCATCTTGGGGAAATGTAGCAATTGCCTTATGTACACTGACAACCCTGTCCTCCTACCACCCAACACTACAACCTTTGAGAGATACACTTGTATAGCCAAACTGGAAGCCAATCTCTCTCCAACCAAGACTGTACTAGGCAGACAAGAGAAGAAGGTAAACACCTGCACCACACCACACTCAACACATAGTCCACAAAAACCTACACTACCTAAACCCACACATAGTACCACAAAACACACACCTACATTCATGGAGGCTCTCAGTAAAAATCTGCCCAAACAACAGAGACCTCCAAAGCTGAAACACAAGCAACCGCCACCCCCCCCAGCACTACCCAAATGACACACAGCCCACAAAATCAGTGTGCCACTCATCCTCAGCCCATAAGGCAAAACAACGTACCCAACACACTAGTCATAGGTGACTCTGTAGTCAAGCACACTGATGTCCCACTCACCAGGCTAAACAAGGAGAAAGTTACTGTCAGCTGCCTGTCGGGTGCTAGGATCTGCCACATAACGCAAGCACTCAGGTCACTCCACAAGTACAAATATGACTCTGTCATTGTCCATGTTGGTGTGAATGACCTGATACGTACCTCAGTGGACTGCATGAAAAGAGACATGGAGGAACTCTCGGATCATGTAGTCCAGGTAGGTGTGACCCTAGCCCTGAGTAGCATCCTGCTATCGCCCACAATGATACCACAATTCAAGGACAAAATCATTGGCTTTAATAACTGGCTAAGCTTCTTGTGTCATTCTAAGGGGATCCAGGGTCTGTCTGCCTGGGACAACATGATCGACAGACCACGATGCTTTTCCAGAGATGGCCTGCACCTGTTGCCCCTGGGATTCTGGATACTGGCTAAGGCTCTTGCCACCCCTATAGTGCCTTTTTTAGGCAAGGTTCAAATGACAAACTCACCACCGTAACAGGTATAAGCAAGCAAAATCTGAGGGTAATGCTACTGAATGCTAGACGTCTAAACCTCAAATTGCACTCACTCGTGGCACACCTTAAAATGGAGATAGACAACTGTGCAGTGACGGAGACCTGGTTCAAGGTTCCAGAGAACACCCCTGCATTACCAGGCTATAATTCATACCACACCTTTCGACCACCTAACCTGGACTGAAACACTAAAGGGGAGGTGTGTCCATATTCATTAAGGATATCCACACCACCAGGCTAGTTGCTCAATGTAATGCATCCAAAATTATCCAAGTGCAACTGACACTGGGCAAGACTGCAATCCAGGTAGCAGCTTGTTGCAGATCCCCCACAATGCCCCAGGATGCCCACTCCACATTTCTCGATATACTGGGTAATAATAAGGTACAACCCAATACCCTAATAATGGGCGATTTCAATTACCCCACCATCAACTAGGAAAACTACTCATGTACTAACTCATTTGCTCAACACATTCATAAATTCCAACACCCTGGATCAACTTATCCATACCCCCACCAGGGGCAGCAATATCCTGGACCTGGTCATTACCAATATATGCAACCGATGCTCCACGTCAAAGGTCAACTCCTCGCTGGTCATGTCCGACCACAAGCTAATCGCCCTAGACATCAATATCCCACCCCCACCCCCCATTAAGGAAACCACCATAAAAAACTTCTCCAAAGCCAACTTCATGCTTCTTAATACAGAAGTGGCAAGCTTCACGACACCCATACAGATGGAAAATACAGGTACGACTGCTGAAGCCTATACAGATGCACTGTATAAGCACATACACTAGTGCATGGATCGTGTCATCCCCAACAGAACCAAGACGCTATCCTCTATAAAAAGGAAGCCAATCTGGTGGTCCCCTGCCATAAACTCTACAACCGAAGGAAGAAGTTGTTGCAAAAAAGGGTAAAATCCCCTGATTGCAGGAACTCCCTGGTCAGCCTCAGTAAGAAGCTGAGATCCCTTATAAAATCCTCCAAAGCTAGTTACAAAAATAAAATTGCCACTGACAACCAGAAATCATTCTACAGCTATGTCAAAAATCTTAATGGCGACACTCAGATCTGCTCTGAGCTACAGCACAATGGCACTAGATATACAGAACCAACTGATATTGCCAACATCCTGACAGGTTCAGTGCAAACTTCACCCCCCCACCCCACATAGGGCCCATCACTATACCAGGAGAATGCAAAGCCCCTGTACTCACGGCTGCACAAATAGACTGCACTCTCTAAAGCCAAGAACACAGCATCCATTGGACCTGACAACATCCCAGGCTGCGTTCTACACAAACTACAGAATGAACTGGCACCGCACCTAAGTACCATGTTCAATCATAGCCTCACTTCAGGCTTTGTGCCTACTGAATGACGCACAGCGACGGTTATCCCACTCCACAAAGGGGGCGCCACCATTGACCCTGGGAATTACTGCCCCATTAGCCTGACAAGCCTGGTCTGCAAGGCCATGGAACGTATCATCTTGGAGCTTATAAACAAGAATATAGGTAACCTCCAAACTCTGGACTCCACTTGGTTTGGGTTTGTAAAAGGTAGGTCATGTCTTCTAAACCTGACTGACTTCTTTGAAGCAGTCACCAGAGCCGTGGACGAGGTTAAGGTGGTGCACACAGCCTATCTTGACCTCACCAAGGCTTTCAACACCATCCCCCACTCTGAAATTATAGATAAACTCACTAGACTGGGCATAAATTCCTGTGTCACAAGATGGGTGGCCAACTGGCTCACTGACGGAACCCACACAGTGAAAGTAGCCGACTCCAAATCCAACTTCAGAACAGTGACAAGTGGAGTACCACAGGGCTCAGGCCTGGGTCCTCTCCTGTTTGGCATCTACTTCTCAGAACTCTAGGCTAATACAGCAGGTCTTTGGCTAACGAAGTTCACAGATGACTGCAAACTAGGTGCCATAATAGAATCTCCTAATGATGTGGACATTCTACAAAGGGGCCTCACTGAGAATGATGCTTGGTGTCAAAATCATGGCCGCAAGCTCAATGCCCAGAAGTGCATTGTCATCCCCTTTGGGAAAAACACTGTACCCATGAACTACCACATAGGAGGTAGCCTACTAAACACCGAAAGTGAGATAAGAGACCTTGGGACACAGGTGGACAATAGGCTCTCCTTTGATAATCACATCACCACAGTAGTCAGGAAATCCTTCTATGTGGCACACCTCATCAGAAAGGGGTTCACCTCCAGAAAAATAGGTCATTGTTCCTCTCTATTCATCCCTCATCAGACCCATTATAGAGTACAACGCCCTGTTTGGCATGTACCTCGCAAGATATCTACAGCAACTAGAAAGGCTACAGAAATACCTCACTAAGAGGATTACTGGCCTCAAACAGATGCCAAACGCACAGTCTCAAAAAACTCCAGCTCTACTCCGTCACTTATCGCCTACTCGGAGATGACCTCTGCCTAACATACAAAGCCATGTCAAATCCAGATCTGTTGGACATGCTACCCCAATTCCTCCAAGCCACACGCTCCAGGGACCTTGCCGCCACAATAAACAGAACATGCTGCAGGGATAGATTCCTGTCCCAGAGACTTCCCAGGCTGTGGAACAGACTACCCATTCATGTCAAGCAAAGCTCTCCATTAGCCCTCTTTAAGAAAAATCTCGACAATTGGATGAGAAATAGGAAATTCACCCCTTCTGTGGCTCTGCTAGACAGGGGTGCAGTAAAATAACTTTCTTGGGTGGCGAAAGCCAGGGAACATTTTTGGCTAGGCTTATATAGACCTCAGGGCCGATAGCCTAGTACCTACCTATGAACCTATAAGATGGTAACTCTGCAGACAATGCTCTCTCTTCTGCTGGACCACTGCTTCATGGTAACCCTAGACTTGAAAGATACGTATCATCATATCCTCATTGCTTAGTGCCTCAGGAGCTATCTGAGATTTGTTGTGTGTTATTTGCACTATCAGTTCTTTGCATGGCCGTTTGGGCTATCCACTGCACCTCATACATTTATGAAGTGCCTTGCTCATTTAGTGGCCCACTGCCTGACTCTTGGCATTCACATTTTCCTTACTTGGATGACTTGCTGATCTGTGCAGTCTGCATGCAAGTGTTTGAAATCGCTGGAGAAGGTCTTGACCTTACTCTTAGTTAGGGTTCAAGTTGAACCTTCAGAAGTCGTGCTTCCCTTACAAAGACTTACTTTGTGGGATGTTTGTTTGATACTGACAAAAGAATGGCTTTTCTTCCCATAGATAGGTCTTGTCCTACTAGACAATGTTTCAGGAATTCTTCAGGAGGAATGCCACCTCAGCAAGAGAATTCCTAAAAATTCTTGGACTTATGGTGTCCATGACTCTTATGATACTACTGGCCCATCTCCACTTGAGGAAAATTTAGTGGCGTACAAAATTGTTGAATCCATCATCTACATTCCTTGGAATCCCAGTTGCCACTGCTGCTGATCATCAGAGAAGAGTTACAGTGGTTTAGAACACAGCTAAATATCAGTCCAGGACTTCCATTCTTCTGACTTGTTCTTATGCAGTTTGTTCAGAAAGATTTGTCTGATTTTGTTTGGGGAGCTGTGTCGGTGGGAGTGCAAGTGCATGCCACTTGGAATCCCAAGGATGCACAGAAGCTCGTCAATATCAAGGAAATGTTGGAGATGATCCACACCTTGAAAATCCTTCACCACCTATGTACTCCGGGTCCTCCTCTTGTGGTTACAGACAAACATCAGTGATGCGGTACCTCAACAAGCAAGGATGTACAAAGTTATATCCTTTATGCCGGTTGGCAGTGATGTCCTGAGAGCTGGCTTTACAGCACTTTGTGAATCTTCAGGCATCATACCTCCTGCCAGCGAAACATTGTGGCAGACAAACTAAGTAGATCCTGGTTAGACCCACCCGAGTGGCAACTCAAGGCAGTGGATCTATCCCAGATGTAAGGAATGCCTCAAATCAATCTGTTCACCACCTTTAAAATCAGACAGCTGAAGAAATACTGGTCCCAACATTCTTTCAGCCATGCTGGAAAGACAGATGCATTCTTGTTCCCTTGGACGGGAGTGTTCCTGTATGCATTTTCACCCTTAGCACTGATTCACAAGGTAGTTCTGAAGATTCAGAAAGGAATGCTGAAGATCATTGTGGGTGACCCCTTAGTGGTCCAGGCTGTCTTGGGTCATCCTTTGTAATGGTACTGGCCAAGGGCAATTATGACAAACTTCCTCGAATTCTGGATTTGCTCTCAAAGTGTCATGGGCAACTAGTGCATCCCAGTTTAGAGCAGCTACAACTGACAGCCTAGATGATTCAATGTTGACTCCATTTTAGGTACTTGTTTCACGAAGATGTGCAGCAGGTGTTCAAGGAGGCCAGAAAACCCTCTGGTAGAATATCTTATACTTACAAATGGATGATAATTTCTAAGGGGTGCCTTAGTGAAAGCAGAGGGTCCCTTGAGGTTAATATCCCATTGGTCTTGGCTTACTGTATGCATCCATTAAGGTGTATTTAGTAGTAATCTCTACTTGGATCCTCCTCTTTCTTCTTCTTCTTTTTTTTTTTTTTTTTTGTGAAACAGTTCATTAAGGGAGTAATGATGTGAGGCCCCCTCCTTCATGGGATCTCAACTGTGGTCTGGAAGAACAGGCCATGCCACCCTTTGAACCTGCTGCAGAGACTCATCTGAAGCTGTTGAGGAAAACTGTTTTGCTTAGTGCTCTGACTTCTGTATCTGAGCTGCATGCTCTCATGATAGGACAACCTTACCCTGTTTTCCACTGGGATAAGGTTGTGTTGCATACTAACCTCGTTTTCAGGTTGAAAGTGGTCTCAGAATTCACTCTCCATCAATCTCATTGTCTGTGTATTATTCCCAGAACCTAAGAATAAGGTAGAGAAGATACTTCATAACTTGTATGTGCATCGGCAGCTCAGGTACTACCTTGATGGAACAAAACCTTCAGGAAGGCTTGAAATGCTTATTTCTTACACAGAAGCAAAGAAGAATCAACCTTTCTTTAATCAAACCATTGCTTGTTGGTTGTTCCCGGTATTATTTTTTGTTAAACTTTACAAGCCGAATCCAGGCAAGGTAAAGGTACATTCCACCAGGGCCTTTTCCTCTTCAGTGGTGTACTGGAAAGGGGTGGGCTCTTAAGTATTCTACAGCCAGGAACTTGATCCTCAGCCCATACTTTTATGAAGCACTACAAGCTGGATGCCTTTTCTAGTTACAGGGATGGCTTCACTTGGACCGTTCTCTTGGGGCTCCTGGACCTTTATCCTTCTTCCTCTCAGGTTGAATAAGCTTTGAGAATCTATCTGAATTCCAGTAAGGCTGTGTGTGTGTGTTGCATATAGTACAGTTACACAAGTCCTACTTACATGTAACAGTAGATGTTTATAGAACACACTACTTTCTGGCAGTACCCAGACATAATCCCCCCTTTTGAATGTGCATAGTTTTGTGTTGGGGTTGCCGTTTAGATGTGCTCAGTGGCTGTTCTTGTTTGTGTCTGGGTTTTGGTTTAGAAAAATAGGTGTTCGCAAAGCTTGTTTCTATCTTTTCTTCCTGTTGGACCCTAGAAAAATGAAAAAGATCCTTTCTGTGAGTCTGTAAGACAGTGGCCGTACTGCCAAGTGAATGGTCATTCATAACCACATTAGGTAATGGGATGGTCTCTCAGCTTTGGTAGGCTGCCAGAGGAAGGGTAGCAGGGCATTGCTGTCTAAATGCCAGTAAGCCAGTATGTTCTACAATCGTCTTCTGTTACAGGTTAAGTAAGATTTGCACAACTGTATTTTTCACTCTAAAGTATCTATGTACAACCACAACTGTATTACAAAGAGATTGCCTTTCTATTGGAGGCAGAAAAAAGTGAACAGCTAATAGGTAAAAAAAGGACAGTGTAGGACAAAATAACAAGATGATCAGATGCAGAAGCCTGGGGGCCCACAGGGCTGACACCCCAAAAGGGCAGCTGTGGCTCACCCTTGCACCTTTCCCTACTGACATCTCTGCTGCCTTCATCAGCATCCAAAGAATAAGGGACCACCTACTCCTGTTTGTGGAAGAGTGGAAAAAAAATACTCAAGTGGATCTTGCAGATCTTAGTTCAGGGATTCAGGTTTCACTTAGAAAAGCCAAAGTTTTCTGATATCTGACCATTCCCCAAAGAGCAAAAAGACTTAGTTCAGCTTCCCGTATAAGATGCTGTAGAGAGACTGCAAAAGAATACTGAGGCACAGCCGTCTGCTGAAGAATGTTCCTAGTCTCAAGAAATGACAGGTCATGAAGACCCAGCTTGAACATGTCAAGTTAAACAAGTTTGTACAAGTACCCAAGTTCAGAATGTTAATATTGCAATAATTTCTCTGGCCTCTATCATCAAACCTTTAGTGGTCATCTTAGAACTGAAGGATGCTTACCTTCACATATTTTTAGCCAGGGAAGACTGGCATTTTTCATGTTCAGAGAAAGAACTTTCCAATTTGGTTTATCTTCTGTACTCAGGGTATTCAGAGTGCTTAGCTCCAGTAATTCCCTTCTGCAGCACCAAGGGCTTCCACATGTACTGCTATCTGAATAACTTCCTTATTCGGGTACCAACCCTAGAAGAGAGACAGAAGACGGTGCAATTCATCCTGCCTGCTTCCAAAACCTTGGAGGGTTTCAGAACCCTCCAAAATCACACCTACTACCCACAAGACCCAAGATCTCTTCTGGATACCACCAGAAGTCTGCCTTCTTTTAAGAAACGGTCCTGTTCCTTATGAATTACTTCACATCTATTTCACAACAAAACCAGGTCATTGCAAGGAAGTTACTCTTAACAGTAGATTACACAGTCTCTCAATCCTAATTGCCCTGCTAACAAGGCTACACATGAGGGAGCACCAGTGTTATTTCAGAAACAGATCGTGCCTGCATACCCAGTCTCCCAATCCTAATTGTCTTGCTAACAAGACTACACAAGGAAGCCACCAGTGTTATTTCAGAAACAGATTGTCCGTATACCCATTCTTTGCAGCATCCCAATCCTCTTCTGCCCTCCATCAAGAAAAAGCTTTCATGGTGGGTAGAAAAGGAGAACTTTAGTGAGGGGTTTGTTCACTGTTGGCTCAGATCCCTAGATAATCACAACAAACTTCTCAGGATTTGTTTAGGGAGCCCACCCAGGGGATCTGAGGATAAACAAAGTGTAAGCATTTAACTAATCTCTTCTTCATAATACACAAGTATACATCTAACCTTCGGTATTAAACCAGGAGACAATGTCTCATATTGCCTGCCGTTTCTGCTACTTGCATTAATACTCATTACTTACCCTCTTTACTTTTACTTTCACACTGTACTGTTTGTGACAAACACTGTCCTACCTTCACTTGTTCATACTCCTGCACATTTCTACTAACTCTCTATCACTTGCTCCCTTCAAACTGAAGTTTACCATTAAAATCTTGTATACTCTTATGCTTCTGCCACAGTTATATTGTGAGTGCATTTTGTGTGCTGTTTATTGTAAATATTGCCAGCAGTGCGTCATTATTGTGATTCTGCTGTTATTGTACCTACTACAAATTCATTTCTACTTGTAGTTTAGTGCATTTTATTTTCCCTTTGGCGTAGGTTGTGCCTGAATAGGATCTCGGGACCAGAGTTACCTACCCATTTAACAAATCTATAAATAAAAGGAGTGTGGGATAAATGATGGAGAATAAATCACATCAGTATTAGGGATCCACCATATCATCATAAATAACACCACAGAAATGTAGTACATGAACGGGGGGGGGGGGTTGTAGTCTTTCATATATCCTCTGCAGGTTGGCTTTGGAGACATGCAATCTGGCCCAGGAATCAGGAATGACCATTAGAGCATCCTATGTCCTTTTGCAGACCAACTCAGCAGGACAGAAGAGCACTGGCAAATGGTAGGTGGGCAAGGATGTCTTTCTGGATCCTGGTCCACAGGTGGGGTCTGCCAGAAGTAAACCTTTTTGCTTTTCAAGAAAACAGTGAAAGTAGAATATTTTGCTCCAGGACACCAAGTCGGGAAGTTTAAACAGCAAATGCCTTTTTTTTTTTTTTTATTAGCTGGGCAGGCCTATTTCTGTATGCTTTTCCTCTAATCTCTCTTTTCCCCATAGTAATTCAGAAGATAAAAGGAGGACAGGGCTAGAACTTCTACTCATACCTTCTTTTTGTCTGAGAGGGCACTAGTTTTCCTTCTTTCCCAGTATGGGAAAGACAGAAACCATGGTGCTGCTTCAGCATGTGAACCTGTTAACCTAAAACAAGGCATCAGTCATGCATTCCATTCTAAGAACTGTAAGGCTGACACCCTGGATAATTTAGCTCTCCTGCTCATTTAGCATACATTTTCTGAGGGTCTGCTAATTATGTTGATAGAAGCTAGGCAATGAAATGAAAGCTAAACAGTAAAAATTCTTCCCTGGTGTAGAGGGAAATCTTTGGTCCCAGCCCAGACCTTTGTGTCCACCGTGTTCAAATTCCTGTCTGACCTTTGCAAATCAGTTTTTTCATGTGCCTCTTTGAAGCTAGGCATGTCGGCTGTTTCAGCCTACCTGCCTTGAGATCCCCCTATCTCTTCCTTGTAGCCAGTAAAGCAGTTCCTAAAATGGGTCTTGCACTATTAGCTCTCTGAGAAGGAACTTACTCCATCTTGTCACCTTTGCTACGTCCTTGAGAAGGTGACGTTATTCTCCCTTTGAACCAGCTTCTTCTACATCCTTGGAGTTACTAACCTGGAAGGCTGTTGTTTAGGTGGCTGTTCTTTGGATGAACCACCAAGCTGAAGAACGCAAATGCAAATTGTATCACAAAACGACACTTTAATGAAACAAAAAAAAAAATGTAAACAACAACTGTGAAGCGCTTTTCGTTTAACTCCTGTTAAACTTCTTCAGACCGTTACAAAACACTGACATCACTTCCTTTTATACAAATCCTAATTTCAATTGATGCTAAATTAAAAACACCTGCTCACAATTAATTCAATCAACTTCCTTAAATAAAGGAAAAAATGTATAAAAATATATGAGGTCAAATAACTGAATGCAATAATCACTACCATGAATGCACTGGTTACCTGAAAGCATGAATGAACATATATTCAAGGGACTAGAAAAGTAGATGATGTTAAATAATAATTATAAAAAGTATATATGTGTGTTATAAAATATTAAAAGATATATATATGTTATTTATGTGAAATCTATATTAAAACTCATAAATTGAATAAATATTTTATTACTGGTATTGATAACCTTAATAAAATTTATACAAAATACATATACAACAATTGTATATACCTTCATTGAATCATGGCAAATATAATATTAAAAAAAAATATATATATATATATATAGGATGTTAATAAATATGATTTTATGAAAACGTAAGTATGAATGGCCAGGCATAAGGAGAAAATATATTTAAAAATGTTAAAAGAATGTATTATATGTACATTATATAAAATGCAATGAAGATACAATAAAAGGATGACAAAAAGATAGATGGCATGAAAAAGGTCCAACATTATTTCAAACCAAAATATAATGATGTCACTATGTCATATAATTTTATTCCTTTGTGATGCCTTTAATTTTAATATGGGGGTAATTGTGCTGCGCTCATTTATACCAGGCCACATATCAGCTTGTGTATTTATTTGCCATTTTAATTATTTTAATTCTTTTAATTCTAAATACAAGTCCCAATGTCTCCTGTCCTCTGTCTTCACGGTCGATTACCATAAAGGAGAACTGGTGATCTTTGTATTCACTAATATGCTTAGCTAGTGCATTATTAGGCTTATTTTTCTTAATGGCATATTCATGCTCATATATTCTTTGGAGAAACTGTCTTTCTGCTTTCCCTATATAGAATATTGGGCATGAAATGCATGTGGCTAGGTATACTACAGCTTTGGATTTGCATTTATACTTGCCATGTAAGTAATACTTCCTTTTCGTTACATAAAACACTTCCCCTATTTTTATTTTGTGGCACCAATGACAAGCTCCACATTTAGTCGTACCTATCATGCCATTCCTAGGAGGACTATTCCTATGTTTAAAAATATCCTTAAAACTTCTACCTTTTCTATAAACAATTTTAGGTTTTTCACTAATGTGGTTTCTACAGTAGGAATATTCCATAATAATGTTCCAATTGTCCATTATAATATCTCTAACCATATTATGTTCATGAAAGAATGTTAGGACAAGTGCTTTAGAAAACGTAGTTTCTCTTACTGTGTCACTCCTATTATCATTATTAGAACCACTATTAATAGTTGTAGATGGATTACTACCATTATGTACCACCCTTGATCTACTAAGAATGGGTTTAAAATGTCCATTCTGTCTTTTAATGGTAACTTTTTGTATGAGAGTTTCAACTAGTGTTTCTGGATAAACCTCTTGAGAAATATGTCACGTAAAAAAGCACATTCCTCTCGAAATTGATCAAACTCAGTGACCATCCGGGCTGCTCTTACTAATTGACCTTTAATAACAGACTTTTTCTGATGCTCCGATTGGCAACTGCTATAGTGTAGGAAGCAATTTGAATAGGATTCCTTCCTGTAAATAACAGCTGTATACATTTTATTGACATTATTTTTCATAAGATTCACATCTAAATAATTCATATATTCGATATTGATATCCCATGTGAATTTTAAAAAAATCAGTAGTTGTATTAATATATGTTAGAAACTCATTCAAACTATCTGCTGTACCACTCCAGATGATACTAATATCATCTTGAAATCTATGATATGATTTGATAAACACTTTATGTTCACTGTTGAATACAGTTCTTCTCCCAAAAGGCCATGACTGAATTGGCATAGGCACCCCCACATGGTGACCCCATAGTGATGCCCTTTTTCTGCACAAAATATAAAAGTTATGAAATTGTTACTTAACACTATTTCTAATAATTCCATGATTAAGTTCACTAAGTCATGTGTCATATGGTGGTGTATGTGCAACTCATTAACCCATTCTAGCCCTGTAGTTTGTGGAATTACTGTATATAAATCACATACATCTATAGTAACTAGAGTATCATTGTGGTCAAACCCAACATTATTCATGTGCTCTAAAAAGGTCCAGGAGTCGTTATAAATCTGCTCCTCTTTCTCCAGGACGTTTTTAAATTCATTATCTATGTATTTCGCACATGCTGAAGTAAAGCAGTAATGTTCCTGACATCAACTAATGGTCTCATGGGGGGGGGGGGGGGGGCTATGTTTTTATGATTTTTGGGGGTGCCAAAAAAAAATTGGGATTCTGGGAGTTATGATAAGATAGTTGTATAAGTCTAAGGTGATACGTCTTTCTAAAAAAATGTAAAGGGGGGTTATATATACTGCTAATGTTGAACCTAGTATTCACATTCTAAATAGCATCTTGATACATTAAACTAAAGTTGATTTTCCTTAAAAATATTTTAATGTCAATCATAGTATTGAAATTAAAAGAATTAGTTGGAACAAAGGTAGTTCCTTTAGATAAAACATTTGCTACTTCTTCATCCACCCGAAATTCAGAGAAGTTAAAAACCTTAAAATCTCCCTTTGTGTTCACTACAACATGTTTTTCTTTTTCATTTATTACATTTTCAGGTTGTTGAATGTTGTGTAAAACACACAAATCATCAGTACCAATAAATACATAATTTAAGTCCTCCATTGTTTGTTGGCCTGGCCTCTTGAAACCCTGCCGCTTCATTATGGAAATTAGAGTTTTTGTTCCTTAATCTTTCAGATCTTCTGAGTTCAGGGAATCCTTGATCATATAAGGAATCGGCTTGTTGAACAGTTTCTCTTACTGTATTATGATCAATGTTGTTACTGCCATTATTATTATTATATCTGCATCTTCTTTGATTTCAAGGGGGCTTTGGGTATGCTAACCCATTTGCATATTGATTCAAGTTTCTTTCCAGTTTCTGCATTTTACCAGTTTTGAGTTTTAAAATATACTGGTCAATGCTATTATAAATGTGCAACATTTCATATTTGGTATTTTCAAATGACAAATCTTCTCTGATGTCCCTGTCTAATGCTGTCAGTTCATTCATTAGCCCATCAGTATCTACTTCATTGTATTTTATCATAATATTAAGTAACTCTCTTCCACTTCACTCAAAAAGTTGCATTAATTCTAAATGGAAAGGTGAATTATTAATTAGCCCAGTCGGGTACCACCAAAAGCGCAACCCTTTTGGAATATTTTGTTTGATGCATTCCTTAAGATATGCGTTTTCTAACTGCAGCTTCCTGCATTTAGATAATTTAATGTCAAAGTTGTTAAGTTTACTTTCAGTTAAATTAGTACCTTGTAGTTGGCCACCAGAAAAGGCAAATACTGATTCCATCCATTAGTTTAAAACAGGTATTTTGCTTCTGTGACCGTTGATGTGGCTGGAATTCTGCCCCTTATTATGAATCCATGCTCCTTGCTGGCCATGAACATCCATATGAGAGCGCTGGTTATTTCCACCTACTGAATTGTGAGCAGGGGGATTCAAACCCCCCAGACATAATGGTGTTGCATTAAAGTCAAAAGTGGTGCTGTTCCTAAGCATCTGCGCACCAGATCCAGAAGTTTGAAATTGTTCATATAAGCTATCCACCTGCTGGGATAAGCTGCATGATTAATGCTGTAAGTTTCCCTATAGACCCTTCGGTCCCTCCATTGTTATCCTCAAGCTGTACGGCACCCTCAGATTAATTTGAAATAGACATACTGACGAACAATAACTTCCGAACCACTACTGGCACAACAAACCAACGAAACGAGGAGCCACTAAGCTCAAGAATGCAAATACAAATTGTATCACAAAACGACACTTTAATGAACCAAAAAAAAAACAAATGTAAACAACAACTGTGAAGCGTTTTTCGTCTAACTCCTGTTAGACTTCTTCAGACCGTTACAAAACACTGACATCACTTCCTTTTATACAAATCCTAATTTCAATGTAAAAGAAAAAATGTTCCAAACACTAAAACCAAGGAGTAGCCAAAATCCAATAAAAATCCAAGTAAGAAGTGCTTTTGCAACCTCTCCTGGTTGCTTCCTCAGACCAAAACAAACATGCTTAAAAACAATCCCCTTTTTATAATACACATCACACAAGACCCACCAATCCCCGTGGAGAATACAAGACTCCAATGCTTTCCAGATTCAAAGAGATACACACTCTTTTAAATTAGATAAAAGCATATATCTAGAAAATGCATATAAAAATACATGTATAAATACATATAAAAACACATAAAAAGTGTGTATAAAAATATATAAAAATGTGTGTAAAAAGCATAAAAGCACTGTAAAGCATGCTTGCATGTCCTATCTGAAACATAACCCTAGTTCCAGAGCACAGCAGATTGCTTCATACTTCTTTCTTCCTAAGTTTCCTGTTCTTTAGAACAGGTTTAAGGGATATATAATCATTCAGCCCCGGTGATTTATGTGCAGCCAGTGTCAAAATCCATCTAAGTTCTTTCTCTTCAGTTCTATTACTTAAATCCCCACCTCTCATATTTTCTACTAAATTGTCTATAATGGAGAAATTAAAATAATGGTTCTCCCCCTGCTGCAGCATATGCTTGGCTATTGCACTATGTTCATGCCCTCTCCTAAAACAGTAGAAGTGATCCCGTATCCGTTCTTGGGGTGTCTGTTGGTTTTCCCAACATAGAATGCGTCACAACATACACAGTGGGCTAAACATATCACATCCTTAGTTTGACAGTCCCCCATGGCATAAATTTATATGATTTCCGTGTTATGGGGTGTACAAATAATCTGTTGGTTTCAGTGTACTGACAGAATGCACACTTGTTGCATCTCACTGTCCCATAGGTCACCAGAGGGGGATGTTCCATCCTTTCTTTATAGCAGAGCATTCCACTGAGTGATTTACTGTTTTTATATGTAAACTTTGGCCTATCACCTACTATCTTACTGACCTGATCATCTGTACCTAGAATATTCCAATTCCTATACAGTATATTCTTAATCAGATGTGTATCTGTCGAATGTGTCGTATTATAGCTCAAAACGTGTGTGCCACCTATCCTTTTCTCAGAGGTCAGATTATCTCTAGCCGGACTGGAGAAGTATGGTTTCCCTATGTTGTCTCTCTGACTCTTGGCTGTTTGACAAGCCTCCTCTATCTCATTTTTGGGGTAACCTCTCACTGCAAACTCATCCCTCAAAGTTGCCAAACTGGTCTCAAAATCCTGGTTCCTGGCATGTAACCTGGACATGCGCACAGCCTGATTCTTAACAACAATTCTTAAAGATGTGGGGTGAATGCATATAACTGTTACGGTAACATTCCTTCCTATGCAGGCTAGTGTATATCTTTCCAGTTGTTGTTTCCCTTATTACTTTAATAGCCAAGAAGTCAACTCTAGTCCTAGAACTATTAACAGTAAAGTTCAAAAATTCCGTACTGTTATTCAGATGTTCAATAAACTCATGTAACCTTTCTTCAGTATCACCCCATAGAAGAAACAAATCATCCACAAAATGCCGGAAAAATAATATATTCCTACTGAAATCATTATTCATCATGAAGCATTGTTCCCACTGTGCCATTACTATGTTTGCATAACTGTTAGCTGTTGGGGTCCCCATGGCCACCCCTGATGTTTGCAAAAAATACCTTGTTTCAGAAGTGAAAACATTAAATTCTAAAATTAATTCAAGTAGGAAACAAATTAAATCAATCTTTTCTACAGCTATTGTGGCATATTTCATCAAGAACTCCCTTACATAGCATATTCCTACCTCATTGGGAATGCTGGTGAAAAGGGGTACTACATCCAAGGTAACCAAAAGTTCTTTCCCAGTTGCCTTGTAGCTACTTAGAAAGGCATAAAAATCTTTAAAAAAAATGCTCAGAATCTCTCAATATTGAACAATGTTTAGAAATCATAGGTCTCAATTGCTTTTCCAGATAAACAGTTGCTGGCTCAGTAATCCATCCAGATCCTGAAACAATGGGTCTGAATGGTGGTCTCAGTTTATTCTTATGGACCTTAGGAAGTCTATTAAAACTGGGAATAACAGGTGTGTCAATAATAAAATATTTATACAGACATTCAGGTATAGCATGCTCTAAATAGCAATTCTCAATTTGTCGTTTATAGTTCTCAATTATTGATTTTACCTCTGTTACTTCAAGTAATTTATATGTATTCTCACAATCCAACATATTATTCAAGGATTCTGAATAAAACAATTTGTCCATCACTACTATCTGGTGCCCTTTGCCAGCAGGCTTAATAATTATATCCCCATCATTACGAAGCCGAGTCAATGCTTGTGTCTCATTTAACATCATGTTGTAAAACCTCTTATCTCTGCAATCGGATCTAAGAGCAGTATATAAGTCATTCTCACATGCTTTAATCAACACTCTGTGGTCGAGTGGGTGTAAAAATACTTGTTTTTTTTAAAAAGATCAACATCCACATTTTCAGTACTTGCATCATATATCATTTTCAGGGAAACATTACGTGCAAACAATCTCAGTTCAATCAACGCACTTGGTAAATCTGCTTGCACGGCGGGTATGAAGCTTAAGCCCTTGTTTAACACTTTCACCTCATCTTCATCTAGTTGCTGCATGGAAATATTGCAAACTAGGTCGTTTGCCACATTTTTTTCAGTGTCTGTACCTGTCCTTCCCCTGTTGAGTGTTTCCTTTTGAATTTTCTGCCCTCTGTTTCCACTTAAAGGGCCCTCTTGGAGCGTACATGAAAAGGGAGGGTTAAAGCCGGGAACGATCGTTCATGGTTAATGGATGATTCCACACCCCCCACTGTAGTTTCCTTATTGGTTGTGACCTCCTTCCATCTCACCACTTGTTCAGAATCTGGAATAAGTGGTGTATTGTCAGAGCCATTCACTCGTCTTTCAGTATGTTTAACTGTAGTAATGCCAAGGGAGTTGGTAAACCCAGCAGTAGTCGAAGTAGATGCAGTCACTACCAAACTTCCAACATTCTGCTGAGGCATGGTGAGCAGCTGCTCTTTACCATTCATGACGTTATTGTTAATGCTTTTTCCAGCATCCTTTTCAGCACAGGCTATGTCTGCTCTAGATTCCCTGGGCCACGAGAAGACATTCCCTTTCTGAAAATCAGTTAAATACCTCTTTAACTTTTTCTGCTTAGTCTGTAATAATCTCCGTTCATAGGAGCTGACTTGATCTGTCAATTCAGACAAACAGGAATCTATAAAACTGTCATGAGAATTTTTATACAGCAATTCTTGTGTTTGTTTTATTTTATCACAGAGTTCATTTTCTAAGGGTAGGAAAAAGTCTATAATCAACTGCATGTATTTAATGCTAGTGTCAGTATTTATCTGCTGCCATTTCACTAGCAGTTCTGGATAAAGAGTACCATATGAGGGTATATTCATTACTCGTAAACCCCTGGGTACAACTTTAAATTTAACACTGGCTTCCATGTGAAATCTCTAAAGCTGCAGTCTTTTCAGTCTATATAAATCATTCTCTAGTGCTCGTAACTGTTGCCTCACATCAATCCGTTCCTGATTATCATCCTTGTCATATTCTAACTGAGATGGAAACTCACCAGTTAGTAATGGATTTGAATCCAATTTCAATAGTTGTAGAAAGCGTTGACAGCTCACCTCCCCGTCAGTCCTATCGACAAACGATTGTGTGCCAATATATTCTCCTTCTGCCATGGTAAACAGGGCTAAAACACAATAACAAGCAATAATGAAAAAGGAAAAGCCCTGTTTGCTGAGTGATGGAACAAACACAAAAGTCCAATGTAAAAGAAAAATGTTCCAAACACTAAAACCAAGGAGAAGCCAAAATCCAAGTAAGAGTCCAAATAAAGTTCCACAGAAACCTTTATTGCATAGGTAAGCGCTTTCGCAACCTCTCCTGGTCGCTTCCTCAGACCAAAACAAACATGCTTAAAAACAATCCCCTTTTTATAATACACATCACACAAGACCCACCAATCCCCGTGGAGAATACAAGACTCCAATGCTTTCCAGATTCAAAGAGATACACACACTTTTAAATCCGATCTAAATCCTAATTTCAATTGATGCTAAATTAAAAACACCTGCTCACAATTAATTCAATCAACTTCCTTAAACAAAGGAAAAAATCCATAAAAATATATGAGGTCAAATGGGAGGAGGGGAGCATTCCTCCTCCTCCTCCTGTTGTCCATCTGATTAATTAAGGCTGTGGATCAGCTTCAGGTTCCTGAAAGCTGCCAGAGCAAGGAAGAATCAAAGGTGGTGCAAGCAGACATCCCTTTTATACCAAGAATGCCTACCTGGTCCTAGAGGGGAAACCGTTCTGAGCTCTGAATGTTGGGCTGGACATTGAGCCTTCTGCAGAAGAAGTTGCAAATGTAAAGATTACTGCAGCAATGAGCATACCCCAGTGTCTTCCATTTTGCTAATTCCCTAATACAACTGTATGTTCCCTTTAAGTCTGATGGATAGAAAGTTGGGAGAGAAAAAGTTGGAAAAAAATGTCCGCACACCCAAGTACACAGGGCAGAAGCAAAGCTGAATTTGGGAATATATATAAACACTCACTGAACCAAAAAAAATGATATTAACATATATTTAGAAGTGAGACTGAACAAATCTCTGACAAGACAACAAAGGCAAAGTATTGCAAAGAAAACTATTGGTTCTGTCATTTGTGGTGCTAAAGTAAATTGTGTTATCAGGAGAATACACACTGTTGTTCACAGTCGAAGGCAATATTTCATACTCTGGTATTTGCATTGCATTCAAAGATACAAGGAATAGTGGTTCTGAAACAGAGACAAATGCAGAATGTGCAGTTCTTCAGAGAAACCATGCAATGCATTTCCAGAGACTGAGAAAAATCAGAATACTGCATCTTTCTTTTACATCGTGCATAGTGGCAAATAAACTAAAGTCTCCTACATTTCACATGTGGTGAAGAAGCTGGAGGGCTATAAAGACACCAAGAGTAAAGACCAGGATAATGGTACATGCAGACTGTGCTCATAATTGAGCACTGTGGGGAAAGGATCCAAAATTTTAAAAGGCTGAATGTGTAGTTAACGGTCTAGTACCTATTAGAAGTATAGACTTGTTTGTATGATTGGGAAATGGCTTATTAAAAAAAAAAAGAGAGAGAGAGACAGAGACAGGCATGCAGTACCTTCACAGTGTTTTTTTTTTTTTTTTTGCGTGAATAATAAATTTGCAGTGCATTTCTCCCCAACAGAGAAATCAGGCAAGCTAAACCTGGGTATATGACCTTTTCAGACTGGCAGAGATTAGGAACTCATAGCAGAGTCAAGCCTGTAAAACTCCAAGTAAACAGCATCTGAAATAGAGTACTTCACTGAGATCAGAACAGATGAACCAACAACCCAAGTACCTAATACAGAATAGGCAACTCAGTCAAGAAGGTACAGTTGTGTAAGTAAACTTACAGTAACAGTAGATGTTCAAATGATCACTGCTGTGGTAGCCTACGCTGTATGGTTAATGTCCTGCTAAGGGTATAACAACTGGCCAGATTCCAAAGCTTTAAGACACCTTTCATGTGCCCAAAACATTAGTCCACTGGAGCTGAGCTGACTAAAAGTCAGGTTTGGGCACCAAGCCCTTCAGAGCTTTCATGCCAGCAGAGAGAGGGAAGCTAAAGTCCTGAGACTCCAATGCTAAGAAAACAAAAAAATACATGTCCACATCATGGCAAAAAAGTTATACAAAAAAACAAGGGGACGGGGAGCAGCAGCTATTGCAGCAGTGATATTTCAAACATCTACTGTTACGGTATGTTTACTTAAGCAACTGTGCTATGTTGTTCATTATGTTCACTGCTGCTGTACCTAAGCTATGTGGGTAGAATACCATAGCTTAGAAGAACTGTGTGGAGAAAGAAGGGTCCAGGAGCCCCTAGACAGTGGTCCTAGCAAAGGCTGTTTAAACCTGGAGAAAGAATATAGTTTATAGTGTTTTGTAAACATATGTACAGAGGACCATATTTATACTTCTAGAATCCAACCCTTTCCAAAATTTATAGATTAAGTCAAAGTCAAGGTATTGTTAGACTGAGCCTTGACCCTGCCTGGAATAGTTTTGTTGTGGTGGGAATGGCAAAAGGTTATAGCCTGAGACAGCCATTTGGAAATAGGACAACCTCTGTCAAAGCATACTACCTACCTTCACAAGAAATGAACAACTGATCAAAAGTACTGCAAGATTTTGTTCTTTCAAGATAGTGCCTGACTTGTCTGTAGACTTCCAAGTTATGAAGTATCCTTTCTTTCTCATTTATAAGTTCTGGAAAGAAGAAAGGGAGATGGATGGATTGATTTAAGGTAAACTCTAGTACCACTTTAGGCATAAAAGAGGGATTAGTTCTCAAACTCTGTCTTTTTGGATAATGGGATGAGATTAGCCACCACTGTAAGAGTGTGCAACTCGGATACTCTTCTTACAGTGGTCAGAGCAATGAGTAAGACTGTTTTCCATGTCAGGAACTTCAAGTAACCTTGATGAACTGGTTTGGGTGGAGAAAATGTTAGTTTTCTAACACAAAATTAAGATTCCATGGAGAGGCCACTTGTTTTCTGGGAGGCTTATTATGCAGAACCATTTCAGAACATTTTGAGATGTGACTGCATTGAAAGGGGAGGGGGCGTCTCTGGGCAATGTTAAAATGGCCAACAAATGAAGCTTGATTGTGAAGTAAGACAAGATCATAGGATGGTAATGCTCACAAATATTGTAAAACTAGACATATGCTAACCCTGAGTGGGAGGTGGTTCTTTTATTGGCGCTAAGTAGAAAACCTTTTCCATTTGCTAATGTATGCTTTTCTAGTAGCAAACTTTCTTGCCTCCATCAATATCTGCTGCATGACCTCTGAAAGGTTTTGAGAACACAGCCAAGCAAACCTTCTCAAAACTGTTCCAGTGGTAGCAGCCCTGAAAATGGCATCCACAGTCATAGGCATATTTCAAGCAAAGAGTAGTGACTTGGTGAAACAGAAGAAACCAAATTATACAAAGCAGATTTTCTAGTCACAGGAAGAAACTGATGCAAAAACATTTCTCATACTTACACAATTAGCTAGAATAAATTTCAACACATATGAGCGTAGGATCATAGGAGGTTACTAGGCTAATGGCCCTGGGGCCTATACAAGCCTCGCCAAGAGTTTATCCCCAAAAAAGAAACCTCAGTTAGAACCTGTCGCCCCTGTCAGTGTGGGACACAGGTGGATCTTCTGGGACAAATGTGTGGTTTCCTATCCACTCATCAAAGTTGTGCTTGAAGATGGTCAGCGAGGTACTCTGTTTGACATGTATGGGAAGCCTATATCAGAGACGGGGCAGCCTCTGGAAGACAAACCTGTCTCTCCAGCAGGTTTTGTTGATGTTGCATATTAGTTTTAGGCCTTTCGAGCAGGTAATGTGCAAGGAGTTAGACTTAAAGATGTGGAGCATCTGTAGTAGGGCAGGGTCTGATATTGCCTTGTGGGCAAGAGACGGATCACCTCTAAGCAATCTGTACAATACCGAGTAGAGTGTTAGTGATTTGAGCCTGTCTGCATAGGACAGGTGTTGGAGGCCATGGATTCGCTTTGTGAGGTATTTCTGTGGCCTTTCCCATTGGTGCAGGTGTTCGGAGAGGTACATACCAAACGGGGCATTGTACTCAATTGTTGGCCTAATGAGGGAGGAGTACAGAGAGGTAAAAAACTCCTTTTTTCTGGATGCAATCCCTTTACTCATGACATGAACCAAGTAAAAGGTGCTTCTGATCACTGCTGCTACATGATGGTTGAATGTGAGATTGTTGTCAACCTGAGTACCCAGGTCTTTGGCCACCGGTTATGTTTAGTGGGTTGACGTTGATGTGGTAAATCAGTAGGGCCTGTGTTTTTGCCGAATGGTATTGTAATACATTTTTTTGTGTTTAACTTAAGACCGTGACTTTGGCACCAGTCATTTGTTGCTGTGAGACCCTCTTGCTGTATGTTAACGTAATTTGGGGGGTCAGTGACAGCACCCAACTTACAGTCGTCTGCAAACTTGGTCAGCCACAGGCCTTTTGTCTTTGCCTGGACCTCTGAGAAGTAGATGCCAAATAGTAGGGGTCCCAGGACAGATCCTTGGGGAACACCACTAGTGACAGGTCTGCTGTCTGAGGTAGAGGCACCTGTTTTGACTTTGTGGGTCCTATTGGTGAGCCAGTTGACCACCCACCTGATGAGATAGGAATTTACGCCAAGTTGTGTTAGCTTTTCAATGATACCTGAGTGGGAGATTGTGTCAAAGGCCTTGGCCAAGTCAAGGTAAGCTGTATGCACTGACTTTCCCTCATCCAGGGCCTTGGTGACGGTTTCAAAGAAGTCAGCCACGTTCAGCAGGCAAGATCTGCCCTTGACAAATCCAAACTGGATGGGGTCAAGTGCTTGGAGATTGCCTATGTCCTCGTTTATGGGAGCCATAATAATAAGCTCCATGGCTTTACAAATCAGACTTGTCAGGTTAATGGGGCAATAGTTTCCATGGTCAGTAGTGGCACCACCGTTGTGCAAAGAGATGACAATGGCAGTTCTCCACTCCACTGGATTGAAGCCTGTACTTGGGCTTATGCCTATTAACCAAAAATTCTAAAAAAAGACTGAGGAACTTTATGTAATCGTATCTGCTTTGTAGGGGTAGCAGGCTGACTGACAGGGAAGTTGCAAGCAGGAACAAAAACATCCATCAGGGCAGACAGAGGTGGAGGAAAAAGTGAAGGTTCCGGAAATTCCAGTTGTATCAAATTTTATTTTCTGAGGTACTGAGAAACCTCACTGTTTTACAGAAGAAGCAGGTTTTCTGTGATAAAAAATAACTTGGAAGCCCACCCCCAAAGAGAATCTGCCCATCAATCAAACAACATTAGCCAACCATCGATCCTTGAAAGCCCATAGAGGAGGACTGTTTGGCAGCAAATTTTTGAAGTGCTTGAAACAAAAACCTAACTTTTCGTCAGCTCAGTCTGAGCTGCTAGCAGTTTGGGTGTATGGAAGATGCTCTAAAGCTTTGGAAGCTGGCTGGCTGTTGTATCTTTAGCAGGCTACAACTCATACAGCTTAGGCTACTGCAGCAATGATCATAATAATAGGTTCATAGGTAAGTGCTAGGCTAGCTGCCGTTGCAGGCCATTTTAAGCCTAGCAGGTTCCCTTTTTGCGCTTGAAATAACCTATCCCATTTGGTTAAAGATTGGTCTTACCCATCACATGGTCAATAATCATAAATTACCCCAATGAGAATAACTGGGATCATGCCATAGGTAATAGTAGGGGATCCATGCATGGGATAAAGCATTAGATAATAAACATCTAATGCCTGTATGTAAACAGTGCCAGAAATCAAATGCTTTGGGGAATGCAGAGCTGATTACCCAGTGAGCCAGGTAACCATGCAGAGTACCTAAAATAACTGACAGACCAAAATCAAGCAGAGGCTTCAAAATAAACCAAAATGTTCTTGGTTCTAGAAATAGGAAATCTGAAGAAAAAACACGCAATTCCAGCGGTAGAGCTGAAATCTATCATGTCTGAGGGATGAAGTTAAAGTCAAGAAATTGTTTGACATTGTATCACGTGTGAATGATGCTGTGAAGTGTAAGAATACATTGGACTAGTTTGTATGACAAAAAGAAACTGAAATTGAGACTGAAAGCAAGCAGATTCAGTCTTTCTATGATGTACATAAAAAGAGGCATACTTTTTGCATTGTAAAGAGTTGAGGAGTACTAAGGAGACTGGGATGAATACAGTTATGGAGCAGATACACAGTTCAGGGGTCAGACCCATAAAGGAAGGTTGGGTGGGTAAAGTTGTTGCCCTGGCACTAAAAGGTAGGGGCGGGTGCCAGTGGAAGAAGGCTAAATTATTTTTCTAACTGAGCATTCATGTGGATTGAGATCCATATCTTAACACCACAGTAGCTCATAACATAGCAGCTTTCTCCATCTCTCTACTTTGCTTTGATATATAGAAAGAGGGATAAAGAGTTGCCAGTTGATAGCGTAAGAATGTTACTTTATAAAGTGCAACCGTACCTCTCAACCATTGAGTTCCAAAAATAACGCAGGGTCAAAAGATGCCCCACCCCGAAATAGGGACATATTTTAAATATTGCTCTTATAAACTTAAAGGTTACTACAGTTTGTATGTGTATCTTTTCGGCTTTTCCCGGTTAGGGGTCGCCACAGCAGAACTCCGGTCCGCTAATGATTGGCAGTCGATTTTTATGGTGCCGAGTTGCCAGCCCAGCACCCAAACTTCAGCGAAGGCATGCCCATTCACGCATGTCTTTCGGAGGCCACTCAACCGCGGGGAGGACATACAGACTCCACACAGAAGGCACTCCAGCTGAAATCGAACAGGAGAACCTCTTGCTGTGACGCAATAATGCTACTGCTGTACCACCGCGGCTCTCACAGCTTTATATGTTAACATGCATTTTAAGAAGGATATGAAGCCTGAACCTCAAATGTCTGTCAATATTTAGTGACTTCAGTCCTCAGTGATTTGCCAGAAAATGACTAAGTTGATTGGGATAAGTGCAGTGCAAATAATCACAGCTTCACTCTGATCTCATTCCAGTAATTCTGGCATCACAGTTTAAGCTGTGTTGCTAACAATGTGTATTAGTTTTTAATCCAGCATAGCAGTAATCAGTGTTGGTATCCACAGTAAGTTTTTTGTCAGCGAGACAGCTTTACTCAGTTGTACTCTAGGTATGCTGTGATGCTAACATTGTGCTTTCTCTCTCCCCTTTTTTTTTAAATACTAAATGTTTCTCTGTTGCTTTAATGGGCAATGCAAAATGTCCTGGCTTCAGTTGAGAATCCCATATCTTTGTGTATTTGGTCTTTAGAAGTTAGTGTTAAGCAACACTTGAATTATGTTTTATGCTGCTGTGCAGGACTTTCACTGAGCTGTTTGAAGTAGCTGAGCTGAATGCCAGATCACAGGCTTCCATGGCAGATGTCTTTTTCTATACGCATTCAGTTGCCCTGCTTGAGTTTTGTGTATCTGTAGGCATGCCTACCATTTTGGTTGAAGCGATACAAGAACCCAACCCTTTTAAAAAATTCACAAGACCTCCCTCCAGCTGGTAGTATAAGCCTGATGCCCAGGCCCTGGATGTTGGCCCTAGTTGTGCTTAATTATAAAAAGCTCACTGAAGAGTGCATGGTTGTCTGATAGAGGATAAATCCCTGCTATGCAAGCTATCTGTTTCAAGGTTACCCTCTCAAACAGTGAAGACTATCACTTCTTCCAGATCTCTCGGTGGGGGGGGGGGGGGGGGGGTTCTTTCTTCTCACACATTTCTTTGACTGTAGATTGTGACACATATTATGAGAAAATCATTTTTTGGGCTCCATTGATGTGGATGTTTCCTTTAAAGAATCATTGAAACTGCAAGGAGGTTTCGAGTCCAAGAAAATGTATTTATATTTTTGGAGGTAAAGTAACTGAAGCCTTTGGAGGTACCCAGTGTTCTAGGTCAGTGAATATGCCTTAGAGTCAGACTTCCAGATATTTCTTCCTAACAAAGCTTTAAAGGAGTCAAGAGGCTTATGAGTGTCTTGTAAGAACCATTGGGTGGACTTAGCAGTGGTATCTTTAGTATGTTCTTCTGTTCTAATGTTGCAGTATTCTTTACATGGGAGAATCTTCTGCCAAGGGCGACCTGATGTGTGGTCAGTATACAGAGCTTTTAAGTACTGCTAGTACGTGAGACATCACATGAATGGCTTTAGGAGTATGTCGGCCATAAAAGTGATGTCCGCACGTACAATCCCCAGACCTTCTCTGCCACAGTCTGAATGCTGTCTTCGATCGTTAGATCTGTTCGCCCAAGTCATTTGCTGCTGGTCCAGTTTTGAAGTAAGTGCCCCGTTGGGGAGTTTTCATTTTTCCCTTGCTACTGCTTTCTGTTGTGAAGGTTTCATGTCATCCAGGAAAGGCAAATGCCAATGTGGGAGGCAGATTCCACACAAGGATAGTCACAACCTGTCTCTCTCTTATTTGGGGCCTATATATAACCATACATTTTGCTCTGTTTGGCAGACTTTCCATCCCTAAGACCCTTGGTAGCCATCTTTCATCCCTTAATATTTACTCAGAAAATCAGCGACTGAAGCCTTTAGCTCGGGACATTATGGAGGGTACATCTGGGACTTCTGTCAAGCTTGTGTTGAAGAGGAAGGCCAAAAAGCTGGGGACTGAATCTTCAGCTGTGCCTTCTACCTCTGATGCGTCTTTCAAGATTAATGAAGATCCAGAGGTCTGTCCAGAGGTTGGCTCAGGTTCTTCGGTGGGTACTGCATCAGACATTGTCAAGGAATCGCCTTTAGGCACTTCCTTGGAGGCCATGCAGAATTCTGCATCAGATGGTTAGGGGGAACCAAGGATTATTTCAGAAGGTCCTAGGGGTAGCCCTCAGATACTAGTTAGGGAGGATATTCCAACTAACATTATTGAGTGCAGGCCTACATCGGGCCCCTCCATTTTTCATCCGGCTGATGTGAGGTTAAAAAAGAAGCAGAAAACCAAGCACATTTCTGCATCTACGACTCTGCAGTCTGATTGGGAAACTTTTTCTCATGGCTTGCTTAATGCGATCATGTCTCTTAAGCCTCCTTCAGGTGATCCTGTTTTTCCTTTAACATATTCCCCATTCAAGAGAGCTAGGGTATTGGAATCATGTCAGGATGAGGGTTCTTCTGAGGATGAATCCTTGGCATACTCCACTCAAATTCCATTCCCACCTTGAATATGCTTCCCCTGAGGGAAGGATCTAATGGCACAGATTATCCAGTGGAAGAGATCACATTTGGGAAACCTTATCTAAAATGAGGGAATTCTTTAACTGTGACTGCTGTCAGGTTTCTAAAGTGCAGAAAAGATATTATGACCTTTACAAATGGATTCTCCTTCCCCTTCTGCTGTACATCCAGTATTACCAACCTTTTCAGTGCATTTTCTTGAGTATCTAAGGACCCAAACTCTCAGGCCCTGCCCCTAAAAGGCCTGATCGGTTTTATAACAGATGTCCTTCAGCAGATCCTATGGTGGTTTCCATTGCTTCTGACAAAACTTCTAGACCATTGCCATCCACCAAGCTTCTCTCATCTGGTAAGGCGAACAAGGCTGTAAAGAATAATGAAAAAAGTTCATTCTTCTGCCACCTTAGATTTCCGTGCTATAAATTGTCAAACCCATATGACCATTTATGCTTTGATTCTTCCTCTCAAGCAGTTTTTTACCTCACATACTCTGATGTTAAAACTCAGCTGATGTCTTTCTCTTAAGAGCTTCTTCTCAGGTAGCTCGCTACTCCATTAAATGCAGCTATGATGCAGCCAAAGAATATTCCAGCGCAGCTGCATCTGGATCTGTTCTTAGGAGGTATTCCTGGTTGAGGCTTCAACCACTTCCAGATGATATCAAAGCAAAATTAATGGATGCTCCTTTAGACAATAGTGCTTTGGGTCTTCAACTGCAGATTTGTTTAAAACTTTGCAGGAGAAAGGTAAGGAACCACATGACTTCAAACATATCTTTGTTTTGCCTTTTCCCAAATTTCAGAGAAATTATCCCTCAAAGACCTCTTCTGTTAGAAAACAAGCTCAGCTGCCTACTTCTAAAAACAAAAAGGGAGGTAGAAGAGCTCCTTTGTCTAAGTTCTCTCATCCAGTTCTGGCCTAGAAGCAACCCTTTCCAGACAAGCCAGTCTGTGATTACCGCACTCATCTCAGTCATTCCTCTTTCTCTACATCTTTCCCTGTCTCTTCCAGTTTGGAAAACTATTTCTCAAGGCTCATGGGTTCTTTCTATTATCAAACAAGGTTGTTTCATGGTCAGGAAAACTCTTCTTCCATTCTTGGGCATTCCACAACCATCTCAAGACCAACTGCATCTATTTCCTCAGATGCTTCAGGAGTTGCTACATCAGGGGATAATTCAAGAAGCTCCTGCGCCCCTCCGTGGAAGATGGTTTTACTCCAAGATGTTTCTCATACCCAGAAAAAATGGCCCATGGGCACCCATTCTGGATCTTTCTCACTTCATTACTTTTCTGAAAGCTCCTACCTTCTGTATGCTGTCCTTGCAAACCTTGTTTCCTCTTTTTCTTCCTCAGACTTACTTGGCCTCTCTGGACATCAAGGATACTTATCTTCCCATTCTCATTCATCCCCTTTACAGGAAATATTTGTTTCTCTATTGCTTCCTTGCACTTTCAGATGTTCTTCATGTTT
Source organism: Protopterus annectens (assembly GCF_019279795.1). NCBI lineage: Eukaryota > Metazoa > Chordata > Ceratodontiformes > Protopteridae > Protopterus > Protopterus annectens. The sequence goes on from NC_056731.1 coordinate 1,909,781,037, forward strand.
CACTATTGCAGTCATCACATTTGGGTTATCCCTGCCAGGGTAGCCCACGGCCAGCCCGAATAACAGAGAATTAGTATTTCTGTGTCTGTTGCTGTCGCTTGAGGACTGACGTCAGGTCGTCAGTAGTATAAAGTAAGGCAGCCGGCGCCATTACATAGTCTTTCTTGCCGTAGAGCCGAAGCAGAAGACGTTTGCACGCTACCTGAGTTTTCGTCTACCGAATTGAAGTTGAAGTCTTCTAAACCGAAGTACCTTGTTGGGGATCCTTTTTTCTTGTACTAACCGATGTCAGAAAAATTAATAATTGTCTCGCTTGTGGAAAGCAAATACCACACCGAGACTTCCACTCTTACTGCGTCACTTGTTTAGGCTCAGACCACAATGTCCTTCATTGTCGCTTCTGTACTTTATTCAACTCCAGAACTATCTGTCGTCGGGCCCTTATTGTAGCCAGATATTTTTGCTCTCAGTCCTCGTTTTTCGATATGGCTTCGGTAAACCATCCGACATCAGATCTTCCAAAAAAAGTAAGGATAAAGATAGAGACAGACCGCACAGGTCCACATCTACCGACGATGCCTCCGTTAAGCTAGTTGTCAGTTCTCTGGTCCTCAGTGAGGTGCTTTTGCAGCCCCTGATGCCTACTTCTGTGGATTCGCAGGCCACTGTGTAGACCGTTTCGGAGTCCAGTATACCGCAAAACTCTTCATCGACTAAGGATCCTGCGGTTGTCTCTACCTTGGATGGGTCTGGAGCTGCTGAACAGGCACCGGCTTCTGAGGAAGTACTTTGCACTACTGATTCTCGACACAAACCGACGACTTCTTTCGCGGCTTCTGTTCTTTCAAAAACTACTGAATTTCTAAGGCCTAGGGTACGAACCACACCCAAGAAATCGATGACTCCATCTCAGGCACCTGCTTCCTTGCCTCAGTCTCAAATGCTTAAAATGGCAGAAGACCTTATAATGTTGATCAGGGGAAGCCAAGCTGCCCCTGCCAAAAGAAAGAGATTTGTCCCCAGTAGTTTTATCTGAACAGGAGTCCGATGACTGCGATGCCTCTGAATATGAAGACATACAACTCCTCTCTGCTTATGAGGATTCTGATGCAGAGGAATCCTTTACTTCAGCCTCTCCACCTGAAGATTTTTCCTTTGGGGAAACTCTTCATACTTTAAGGGAGCATTCCCAATGGGAATGTCAGGACTACCCCCAGACTAAAAAGAGACTCAGGGAATTTTTAGACCTTCCACAGCACAGACCCCTGGCTATTCCCCCTGTCCTAGATGTTGTGGATGATGTCTTCATAGAATCTAGTTTAACTCCTGACACCCTCCCTCCCGCTCCCAGAAAACCTGATAGGTATTAGAGTCCCTGACTCTCACAAATTTCTTTTCAAAAATCCTACTGCTGACCCTGAGGTTATCTCCCAAGGGCCTAAAGGAATTAAAGCGACTTCTAAGAATCCCATCCCCTCAGATAGGGATTCCCGAGCTTTAGACAGATTGGGTAAAAAAAGTATACACTTCTGCTACTCTTGCTATTAGAACACTAAATTGTCAGTTCCATATGCTAAAATTCCATCAGCATACCATGGAAGTCCTCAAACAAAAAATATCAACTGTCCTGCTTGTGCGGAAAATAAGGAGTTGCAAGACTTAATGCATTCTGCAAGTCAAGTAACTAAGCACACTTTACACTGTGGTTTTGATGCCCTAGAAGCATCTTGCAGGGCAGCAGTCACCGGTTCTGTCCTTAATAGGCATGCTTGGCTTAAGGAACAGCCCTTGCCAGACCATGTCAAATCTAAACTATTGGATGCACCCTTGCACAGAGACAATTTGTTTGGCACCAAGGCAGTGGAGGTCTTAAAAAAGATGGAAGAAAAAGCTAAATCTCTGCAGACAGTTAAGGATTTTCCTGCAGGTCCAGCCACCCAGGTTCAGTAGGCATTGCCCCTGCAAACATTGGTTCTTTCCTGCCCCCTCCAGGTCAGTTCAGCCAGACCCCAGGGAAGCAGACCCCCCAGACAACAGCCGCAGGGAATGCAGAGATCAAAACAATGGAGTACCTCCACTTCTAAACCAGGGAGTGCAAAGCCACCCCCTCATGGTAACAACTCACAATAACTCTCCACTTCCACCCCCTCCCTCTGCCCACCTGCACTTGCCCCTGGGAGGAAAACTCTCCTTCCACACAAGCACCTGGGCTACCGTTACCAACGACCTCTGGGTCATCAACAGTGTCCCAGGGATACAAATTTTCTTTCCACACTCTACCAACCCCAAAAGGGTTCCCAGACCTACCTCCAAACCAGTGGGCAGAGGCCAAAAAGCAAGTCATTTCCTTGCTCTCCATGACAGCAATAGAACACGTTCCTGCAGAACAGATAGGCCAAGGTTTCTACTCCAGGCTCTTCCTGGTACCCAGAAAAGAGGGCACCTGGTGCACCATCCTTGATTTATCCATTCTAAACACCTTCCTGCTGATACCAAAATTCAAAATGCTCACCCTTCAGCAACTACTACCCATGGTAGGATGCCTGGCTAGCCATCCTAGACCTAAAAGAGGCCTACCTACACATCCCAGTCAGGGAGTCATGCAGGAAATCTCTATGTTTCAGGGCAGGATCTCTGCACTTTCAGTTATCTGTGCTTCCCTTTGGCTTATCTACTGCTCTTTGGCTCCCACCATTGCTTTTTGCAGACAAAGAAATATTCATATTTACACATACTTGGACAACTGCCTAATTCAGGCAGACAGGAAAAGCTGCTCAAGCACCTGGCCTTTGTAAAGGACCTACTGACTTCCCTAGTGTACACTATCAACAAAAAGAAATCCAAACTAGTACCCACCCAAAAAATTATATTCCACCCACCCAAAAAATGATATTCCTGGGAGCAAGACTGGGTACAGCATCCCAGATGGCATTCCTTACAACAGAAAAGCAAACTTACCTGATAGCCTATTTCTCTCATCTAGCTACCAGACCCCAGTTATCAACAAGGAAAATCCTGCAAGCTTTGGGGTTCATGGCATCTTGCATTCTACTCATTCCGTATGCCAGACTGCATATGAGGAAATTTCAATGGTACCTAAAAAGCCTTTGGTGTCAACACTCTCAAGACCTGGAAACTCTTATACCAATGATAACTTGTCTAAGGAAAGATTTCCTTTGGTGGGTAGCAGCATGCTACCACAACAAGGGACTACCCTTCTCACCACCCCACGCCACTCAGACCCTCACCACAGACGCATCGCACTATGCCTGGGGTGCACACCTTAATGGCAGGTGCATATAGGGCCAATGGAGCCCACATCAAATACATCTCCACATCAACCAAAAAGAGATGTTAGCTGTCCAGCACGCATTGACAGCTTTCAGACCCCTTCTCTCCCCAGGGGTTCTACTGATCAAAACAGACAACACCACAGTGATGTGGTATATCAACAAGCAGAGAGGGACTCACTTCTTCCTGCTATGCAGGCTCGCGATGACCATTTGGCACACAGCCTCAGCCATGCAATTACATCTGTTAGCACAATTCCTGCCAGGCTCTCTAAACTCTCTGGCAGACAACTTAAGCAACAAGTGGCAGCTAAACCAAAGACAACAAGTGGCAGCTAAACCAAAGAACCTTCACCCTTATAACTCAGAAATGGGGTATCCCAAAGGTAGACATCTTTGCTTCCCACTCCAACCATCAGCTTTGCAAGTTCTTCACCAGGGAGCCTTACTTTAGGACCTGGAAAGTGGATGCTCTATCCTTCCAGTGAGTCAACCTCTCAGTCTGTGCATTTCCCCCACTACCTCTCAATACCAGGGTACTGCTCAAAATAAAGGAGGAAAAACCAAAGACAATCCTGATTGCCCCAGACTAGCCTCACCAGTACTGGTACCCACTGCTGCATAGCCTGTCCCTTCTGCCATCATGGCATCTCCCTTAGATACCAACACTCCTAACCCAGAGGGAAGGAGAATTCATGCATCCCCAATTGCAGACTCTCAATTTGGCAGCCTGGCTTATTCCTTGACCACTGTACAAGCTGCCAATTTCAGTAAACAAGTTCTAGATGTTGTACGTGAGGCCAGACGCCCTAGCACTAGAAAGTCTTGTGTTGACAAATGGAAAAGGTTCTGTACCTGGATCCAGGCTAAGGGAGCCAATACTGCACAGTCGTCCCTACCTTTCATCCTGGATTTACCTAGCGGGCCTACTGCACACTGGTCTATCCTTTTCCTCTATTAAAATTCATGCTTCGGCTATCTCTGCTCATTTCAGCACTCACCAACCCCTTTTCTCGCACCCTCTCATCAAACAGTTCCTCAGAGGGGCCAGCAACTTGAGGCCACCCAGAAGAGCACCTACCCCTGCTTGGGACCTAAACTTTGTGTTAGAGAAACTCACTCTGCCCCCCTTTGAACCAGCAGCTTCAGCAGAATTAAGGTTTCTCTCATGGAAGACAGCCTTGCTTCTGGCCATCACTTCAGCAAGAAGAGTATCCGAGCTACAAGCACTAATGGCTGTAGAGCCCTTCATAATTTTCCATGCTGACAGGGTCTCCCTCAGGACTAACCCATCCTTCATGCCAAAAGTGGTGTCCAGTGTGGCTGTCAACCAATCCATTCCACCTTTTTCCCTAACCCACAAAACAAGGGGGAAAGAATACTGCACTCTCTAGATATGCACAGATGGCTCGGATTCTATCTAGACAGGACTAAATCATTCAGAAAGACTGATCAGTTGATAGTCAGCTTTGCTGCAGGAGCAGAGGGCAAAGCCATATCCAAACAAACCATTTCCAAATGGATAGCACACTGCATCCATTTCTGCTACAAGCAACACGGGAAACCTCCCACTAAGGGGGTCAGAACTCACTCTACCAGAACAACTTCCACCTCTACAGCTTTCCTCAGAGGAGTCCCCACCAGGGACATCCTAGAGGCTGCAACATGGACATATCCCTTCACCAAGCATTACCACCTGCCTCTCTTCTTCAAATCCAGGGCAGGCTTTGCCACTGCAGTCTTGCAGGGCATCCTAGCAGCCCCCAGTCTTCTTGACTGCCTCCACCCTTTTCTTCAGCTTTGGGAATCAACCCAAATGTGATGACTGCAACAGTGAAACATGAAGAACATAGTACAGTTGTGCACACTTACCATAAATGCAGATATTCGAGTGTATTCACTGTTGCAGTCCTGGATGTTCTTTGTGTTTCACTGTTGCAGTCATTACATTTGGGTAATCTGCTGGCAGGTTGCACTCAGTCGGCCTGAATAACAAAGTCTTGGGTCCTGCGTTGGTTGCTGTCTCCTCTTCCATGACGTCGGGTCGCCAGGGGTATAAAACATGCAGCTGATGCCATTTTATTCAGTCTTTCTTGCCGCGCTGTGCCCGAAGCAGAAACAGTTCGCAAGTGCCGGTCTGCCGACTCCTGAAATTTTCATATTCGAATTTCAGAACCGAAGTCTTCAAACTAAAGCTAAGTACCCTGCTGGGGAAACTTTTTCTTGCTCCTTACCGATGTCAGTAAAAGTTAATAATTGCATTACTTGTGTGAAGCAAATACCTCATAAGGATTTTCTTTTGTACTGTATTCCTTGCCTAGGCCCTGATCACAACGTGCCTTGCTGTCAGTTTTGTGCTAAATTTAACCAGTGCACTATTAAGCATCTGTATATTTTTGCTTCTAAATATTTTGGTTCAAGATTTAACTACCCTGAAATGTCATTGGTTAGCAGTCCGACTACCGGAGTTCACAAAAAACGCAAGGAAAAAGACAGAGACAGACCGTCGAGGACCAAAACCGACGAAACTTCTCCTAAGCCAGTTGCCGGTACTCAGTGAGGCGCTTTCTCAGCCCCTGATACCCACTACATTTAAGTCGCAGGCCTCTACCGAGACCATTCGGAATCCGGTATGCCGCGAGATTCGCAAAGTATTGAACCCGCAGATGTCTCTCCCTTGGATGGGTCTGGAGCCGCTGAGCAGGTACCGGCTTCTGAGGGTGTTTTCAGGCCTCAACATTTTTACATTAAACCAACATCGGCAACAAAAACAAGGTCAAAAACAACTTCTATGTCTAAAAAACTGACGCATGAGCCACGTGCTCAGGCCCCTATGCCTAAAAAACAGATGATCAAAATGGCTTAGGATTTAATTTCCTTGATCAGGGGTTCCCAACCCCCCCCCCCCCCCCCTGCTAAGAGGCCTAGGCAAGGCACTGATTATGAATCTTCAGATCAGGTTTCCATTTCTTCTGATTCCCCTTCTGATCAGGAATTTTCTATTCCACCTTATGAGGATTCTGATGCAGAGGAATCCATCCCATCTGCATTTCCTTCTGAGGATTACTCTTTTGGAGAGACTTTGCATACTTTAAGGGAACATTTTCACTGGGAGAGTCAAGACTTCTCTGAATCAAAAAAGAGGCTTAGGGATTTCCTCCTTCCTCAGCATAGGCCTTTGGCTATACCTCCTGTATTAGACATTGTTGATGATGTGTTCTTGGAATCAAGCATGGCTCCTGGTTCCCTGCCACTGGCTCCTAGTAAGCCAGACAGACAGGGTTCCTGACTCCCACAAATTTATTTTCAAAAATCCTGCTTCTGATCCTGAAACTATTTCTCAGGGTCCCAAGGGTGTTAAGGCTTCTACTGCTAAAATTCCTACCCCTTCTGATAGAGATTCCAGGGCGCTGGATAGATGGGGTAAGAAGGTTTGTACGTCTGCAACCTTGGCAATCAGGGCTTTAAACTGCCAGTTTCATATGCTTAAATATCAACAGCATGTTATGGGCTTACTGAAACAGAAAATGATGTTGATTTCTGATTGTGTGGAAAATAGAGTTACAGGATTTATTGCATTCAGCAAAACAGGTTGGAAAGCATACTTTGCAATGTGGTTTTGATTCCTTGGAGGCCTCTTGTAGGGCCGCCGTTACTGGATCTGTGATTAGAAGGCATGCCTGGCTCAAGGAGCAAAATCTGCCTGATCATGTTAAAGCTAAATTGTTGGATGCTCCTTTGCAGCATGATACTCTGTTTCGTAATAAGGCAGAAGAGGTTTTAAAGAAAATGGAAGACAAAGCTAAATCTATGCAAACTGTAAAAGATTTCTTGCAAGTGCAGCCACCCATGTTCAGTAGGTACTGGCCTACTAAAAATTGGTCCTTTCCTGTGTCCAACAGAGCCACTCAGGGCAAACCCAGGTGCTCAAAAGGCTCCAGATATCAATCACAGGTTTCTTACAGGTCAAAGCAATGGGGTGCCTCCACCTCCAAGTCTGGAGGAAACAAAGCACAACCCTACAGTAAGCAGTCTCAATGACTTTCCTCTACCATCTCCAAGCACTTATCTTTTGGCAACTAACTTGGGGGGAAAATTAGCACTTCATGCTCAAAATTGGCAGTTAATTACCCAGGACAAGTGGGTATTAAGCATAGTATCCCAGGGGTACAGATTTCATTTCCATACTTTGCCAATTCCAAATGGATAGCCAGATCTGCCACAAAACCAGTAGGCAGAGGCCCAGAAACAAGTCATGTCCCTCATGGATATGGGGGCTATTCAACTGGTACCAGAAAAGGAAAAAGGACAAGGTTTTTATTCAAGACTTTTCCTGGTACCCAGAAAAGACAATTCATGATGTCCAATACTGGACTTATCAATTCTGAACATGTACCTGGACATTCCAAAATTCAAAATGCTGACTATGCAGCAGCTACTGCCTATGCTAGGCAAAAATGCTTGGTTAGTCACTCTAGACTTAAAAGAGGCATACCTGCATATCCCAATAAGGGAATCATGCAGAAGATACCTCCGCTTCAAAGCAGGTTTTTGCATTACCAATTCTCTACACTGCCCTTTGGCTTATCTACTGCACCCAGGGCCTTTACAAAATGCCTGGCACCAGTAATTACATTCTGCAGACAAAGAAACATCCACATTTATCCTTATCTGGACGATTGTCTCATTCAAGCAGAGGACAAGGACACTCTTCTTCAACATCTGGCATTTGTAAAAAGGATTATAGCATGCCTAGGGTACACCGTAAATGAAAAGAAATCACAACTGGTACCCTCTCTAATTACATTCCTAGGTGCAAGCTTGAATACAACTGCCCAGATGGCTTACCTTACGCCAGACCAACAAAGGCAACTGACAACATACTTCAAACAAATGGCAACAAAAACCCAGTTATCTGCAAGACAAATTCTGCAGGCTTTGGGATTCATGGCATCCTGCATTCTACTGATTCCATATGCGAGATTGCATATGAGGAAACTTCAATGGTACCTAAAAAGTTTATGGATTCAACATTGTCACAGCCTGGAAACAATGATTCCTCTCATTCTTTGCCTGCAAAAGGAGTTTCTTTGGTGAGCAGAGACATGTCACCAAAACAAGGGACTGTCATTCACTCTACACCTTGCCACCCAAACCCTAACTACTTGGGGGCCCCACTTGGCAGGGAGATGCATTCAGGGCAAATGGAGTCCAAACCAAATGCTTTTGCATATCAACCAGAAAGAAATGCTAGCTGTTCAGAATGCTCTGACATCCTTCAAGGACTTACTTCATCCAGGACAACTACTGATAAGGACGGACAACACCGCTGTTATGTGGTACATAAACAAGCAGGGGTGTACACACTCCTACCCCCTTTGCAGACTAGCCATGGCCTTGTGGAACACAGCCTTGACTTACCAAATACATCTTCAAGCACAATTCCTGCCAGGAAAGCAAAATACTCTGGCAGGCGACCTAAGCAGAAATCTTATGGACCGGCACGAATGGAAACTGGATCCACAAATCTTCAACAGGTTAACACAGAAGTGGGGGAGCCCAGACATAGATCTATTTGCCTCTCCCCAAAACTATCAGTTGGACAAAGTTTGCACAAGAACTCATCACAAAAAAGCATGGATGTGGATGCTCTATCCTTCAGCTGGAAAAACCTATCAGTCTATGCCTTTACCCCTCTGCCTCTTCTCTCCAAGGTCTTACTAAAAGTCAGACAGGAAAAAACAAAAATGATCCTAATTGCTCCAGACTGGTCTCGCCAGCACTGGTACCTGCTTCTAAACAATATGTCACACCTTCCTCCATGGTACTTGCCTCAAACACCTCATCTACTGTCTCACCAGAACTTTCAGATTCTACAAACTCAGCTCCAAACTCTGAATCTTGCAGCATGGTAGATCAACTAATTATTCAAACCACATCTCTCAGTAAACCTGTGATGGATGTCATTTTGGAAGCCAGAAGGCCTAGCACTAGAAAATCTTATGCTGATAAATGGAATAGATTCTGTGCTTGGAACCAAGCACAAGGAATTGACACAGCAACACCCAATATTCCTCAGATTTTACAATACTTAACTGAGATGCTTGATAAGGGCCTATCTTTTTCTTCAATAAAAATCCATACCTCTGCCATCTCGGCTCATTACAACACAGAGCCTCCCCTCTTTTCTCATCCACTGCTTAAACAGTATCTCAGAGAGGCCAAAAATTTAAGACCTCCCAGGAGAGCACCAACTCCTCAATTTTGTGCTGGAAAAACTCACCCTGCCTCCTTTTGAACCAGCAGCTACTGCGGATATAAAATTTCTATCTTAGAAGGCAGCTTTTCTTTTGGCAGTCACCTCAGCAAGAAGGGTTTCAGAACTACAGGCTCTCATGGCAGTGGAGCATTTCATTATTTTCTACCCGGACAGGGTGGCCCTCAGGACCAATCCTTCTTTTATGCCTAAGGTGGTATCCAGTGTGGCTCTTAACCAGACCATTCACCTGCCAACATTTTACCCAAATCCGCAGAACAAGGGGGAGTGGATTCTGCATTCATTGGATGTACACAGGCAACTAAGATTCTGCTTAAACAGGACCAAATCTCTAAGAAAGTCTGAGCAACTACTAGTAGCATTTGCTGCAGGATCAGAGTGGAAGGCTATATCAAAGCAGACTATTTCTAAATGGATAAGCCACTGCATTAGTTTCTGCTATTTGCACCATGGTAAACCTGTGCCCAAGGGGATCAGATCACATTCCACCAGGGCTGCCTCTACTCCAGCAGCTTTTCTCAGAGGGGTCCCAACCAAAGACATTCTAGAAGCTGCTCCTTGGAGCTCTGTTCATACCTTCACAAAGCATTTTCATTTACCTCTCTTCTCAAAATCCAGGGCAGGCTTTGCCACTGCAGTTCTGCAGGGCCTTATAGCCGCTCCTAATGCTGTTTAATTCCATCCTCCCATCCATACCTTTGGGATTCTACCCAAATGTAATGACTGCAACAGTGAAACATGAAGAACATAGTACAGTTGTGTACACTTACCATAAATGTAGATGTTCGAGTGTATTCACTGTTACAGTCCGGGTTACCCACCCGCCATCCCCCATTCTATACCTTTTTTTTCCTTCACTATACTCAAAAGCCTTTGTGGTGTATTTGCTTTTAGTTGAAGGTAAAATGTATGTTTCTAAAAATGCATTTATATATTTACAGTTTATTTTTATATATATTTTTGCTCCCCATTTGGGGGGCACCTGACATCTGGGGCAAGAAAAACTGAATAAAATGGCGCCTGCTGCATGTTTTATACCCCCTGATGACCTGACGTCATGGAAGAGGAGACAGCAACTGACATAGGACCCAAGACTTTGTTATTCAGGCAGACTGAGGGCAACCTGCCAGCAGATTACCCATATCTAACCCTGACTAGCTTGCATTCTGTTCCTAGTACTTTCATTTATCTTGCTTACAAATCTTTTCAAAAACTTACTATTCAGTTTGAATATCCTTTGATGTTCTTATTTTTGCTTATTGCAGCCACTGTAAAAATACTATTATGATACTATTATTTTTTCTCTGAGCTAGATTTGTAACTTTTTTAATGTTTAATGTTGTTTAATGTTTTTTTGTAATGTTTTTTCATGTGGAGCTTTTCTCCCCGGGCCTCTGCTGAAAATGGACATATATCCAGTTGGACCAGCCTGGTCAACAAATGTAAAATAAAAATAAAATAAATAATGACTGCAACAGTGAATACACTCAAACATCTACAGTTATGGTAAGTGTACACAACTGCACTTTTCCCTCCCTCCATCCCCCTTTCTCTCTCTCTCTCTCGCTCTCTTTTTACAAGGAACTTTTTCGTATTTACTTTCTACTGGTGGGGATCTTCCACGATATCCTGGCTCCCACTTGGGGGCTCCTGACAGGGCAAGAAAAACTGATGTAATGGCATTGGCTAACCTTACTTTATACTACTGACGAGCTGACGTCAGTCCTGAAGTGACGGCAACTGAGGCAGAAATACCAAGCCTGTGGTATTTGGGCCAACTGAGGGCTACCCTGGCAGGGATAACCCAAATGTGATGACTGCAACAGTGAATACACTCGAACATCTACATTTATGGTTAAGTGTACACAACTGTACTTTAGTCCTCCAGTACTCAGTGAGGTGCTTTCGCAGCCCCTGATGCCCGCTTCTGTTGATTCGCAAGTCACTACCGAGACTCTTTCGGAGTCCGGTATGCTGCAAAGCTCTTTTTCGACTAAGGATCCTGCGGTCGTCTCTACTTTGGATGGGTCTGGAGCCGCTGAGCAGGCACCGGCTTCCAAGGAAGTCCTTAGCACTACCGAATCTCCACACAAACCAACATCTTCTTTTGCAACTACTGTTCTTTCTAAAACTACTGAGTTTCTTAGGCCCAGGGTACGAACCACACCCAAGAAACCGACGACCCACTCTCAGGCGCCTGCTACCTTGCCTCAGTCTAAAGTGCTTAAAATGGCGGAACATCTTTTTATGCTGATCAGGGGAAGCCAAGATGCCCCCTCCAAAAGGAAAAGAGATATATATACCCTGTAGTTTTGTCTGAACAAGAGTCAGATGAATCTGATGCATCTGAATATGAAGACATGCAACCCCTCTCCACTTATAAAGATTCTGATGCAGAGGATTCCATTCCTTCAGCCTCTCCCCCAAAGGATTTTTCCTTTGAGGAAACCATGCATATACTTCAAGGTAACATTTCCAATGGGAGAGTCAGGACTACCCTCAGTCTAAAAAGAGACTCAGGGAATTCCTAGATCTTCCACAACACAGACCCTTGGCCATCCCCCCAGTCCTGGGTGCTGTGGAGGATGTTTTCCTCTAATCCAGCTTGACCCATGGACACCCTTCCTCCTCCTCCCAGAAAACCAGACCGGTACTATAGAGTCCCTGACTTACACAAATATCTTTTTAAAAAATCTTACAGCTGACCCTGAGCTCATTTCTCAAGGACCAAAAGGGATTAAAGCAACCTCTGCTAAGAATCCCACCCCCTCAGACTGGGATTCCCGAGCACCGGACAAATGAGGTAAAATGTATACACCTCAGGTACTCTTACTATCAGGGCACTAAATTGTCAGTTCCATATGCTGAAATTTCTGCAACATACCTTGGAACTCCTTAAACAAAAAATGTCTTCCTTTCCTGCTTGGGCAGAATCTAAGATTTACAAGAGTTAATGCATTGTGGAAGTCAAGTAATTAAACACACCTTGCACTGTGGTTTTGACTCCCTAGAAGCTTCTTGCAGGGCAGCAGTCACTGGATCTGTCATTAGAAGGCATACATGGCTTAAGTAACAGCCAGACCATGTCAAATCAAAATTGATGGATGCCCCCTTGCACAAAGATATAACTTATTTGGCACTAAGGCAGAAGAGGTCTTAAAAAAGATGGCATAAAAAGCAAAATCTATGCAAACAGATAAGGATTTCTTGCAGGTCCAGCCCCCTAGGTTCCACAGGCATTGTCCCTCCAAACACTGGTCCTTTCCTGCTCCCAGTAAACCAGCCCAGCATAGGCCCCATGGAAACAGACCCGACAGCAGCCCCAGGGAATGCAGAGATCTAAGCAGTGGACTACCTCCACTTCAAAACCAGGGAGTTCTAAGCCACCCGCTTATGGTAAGAACTCACAATGACTCGCCTCCTCCACCCCCTCCCTCTGCCCACCGTTACTTAGCCCAAGGAGGAAAACTCTCCTTTCACTCAAGCACCTGAGCCACCATTACCAAGGACCACTGAGATCTGAACATTGAGTTTCAGGGATACACATTTTCCTTCCACACCCTTCCAATCCCAAAAGGGTTCCCAGATCTGCCACCAAATCAGTGGGCAGAGGCTCAAAAGCAAATCCTTTCCCTGCTCCCTGAGAGCAGTAGAGCACGTTCCTGTAGAAGAGAGAGGCCAATGTTTCTACTCCAGTTTTTTTCTGGTGCCCAGAAAAGAGGGCACCTGGCACCCCATCCTTGATCTATACATTCTAAACACCTTCCTGGTGATCCCAAAATTCTAAATGCTCACCTCCAACAGCTGCCACCCATGCCCTCCAAGGACACTTGGCTGGCCACCCTGAATCTAAAAGAAGCTTCCCTTCACATTCCTATTAAGGAATCATGCAGGAAATATCTCTGCTTCAGGGCAGGTTCTCAACACTTTCAGTTCTCTGCACTTCCCTTTGGCTTATTTACTGCTCCCAGAATTTTCACAAATTGTCTGGCTCCAGCCATTGTCTTTTGCAGACAAAGAAATATTCAGATTTACCCATACCTAGATGACTGTCTTATTCAGGCAGACAGCCAGGAAAAGCTGCTCAAGCACCTGGCCTTTGTAAAGACCCTACTAACCTCCCTAGGGTACATGATCAATGAAAGGAAATCCATACAGGTGCCCACCCAAAGGATCATCTTCCTGGGAGCAAGTCTGGACACAGCATCCCAGATGGCATACCTTACTCCAGAGAAACAAATTTTCCTGACAGCCTACTTCCCTCAACTAGCCTCCAGGCCCCAGCTATCTGCAAGAAAGATCCTACAAGCTCTGGGGTTCATGGCATCTTGCATACTACTCATTCCATATGCCAGACTGCATATGAGGAAACTGTAGTGGTACCCAAAGAGCCTTTGGTGTCAACACTCTCAAGACCTGGAAACTCTTCTACCTATAATTCCTTGCCTCAGAAAAGATTTTCTTTGGTGGGCAACAGCATGCTCCCACAATAAGGAAATGCCTTTCTCCCCAACCCCCACCACCCAGACCCTCACCACAAGTGCATCAGACTACGCTTGGGGTGCACACCTGACCAGCAGGTGCATACAGGGCTAATGGAGGTCACAGCAAATCCCTCTGCACATCAGTCAACAAGAGATGATGGCTGTGTAGCATGCCTTGATAGCTTTCAAGCCCCTTCTGTCTCCAGGGGCTCTCCTGATCAAAACAGACAACACCACTGTGATGTGGTACATCAACAAGCAGGGAGGGACTCACTCCTACCCTCTATGCAGGCTGGCCATGACCCTTTGCCACACAGCCTCTGCCATGCAACTACACCTGTTAGCACAATTCCTGCCAGGCTCTCTCAACTCTCTGGCAGACCAATTAAGCAGAAGTCTTATGGACCCACACGAGTGGCAACTCAACATCAGTACCTTCACCCTAATAACTCAGAAATGGGGAACCCCGAAAGTCAACCTCTCTGCCTCCCACACCAACCATCAGCTCAGCAAATTCTGCACCAGGGAGCATCACTGCATGGCTTGGAAAGTGGATGCCCTGTCCTTCCCTTGGGTCAAGTCTATAGGTCTATGCCTTTCCTCCCCTACCTCTCATACCCAGGGTGCTGCTCAGAATAATGGAGGAAAAACCAAGGACCATTCTTATAGCTCCAGACTGGCCGTGGCAGCACTGGTACCTTTTGCTGCACAGCCTGTCCCCGCTACCTCCATGGCATCTTCCTCAGATTCCAAACCTCCTGACCCAGAGCGAAGGGGAATTCATGCATCCCCAATTGCAGACACTCAATTTGGCAGCTTGTCTTATTCCCTAACCTGGAACCAGTCTACCAACCTCAGTAAACAGGTTCTGGATGTTATCCATGAGACCAGACTTCCTAGCACCAGAAAGTCTTATGCTGATAAATGGAAAAGGTTTTGCACCTGGATCCAGGCTAAGGAAACCAAAATGGCACAGCCCTCCCTCCCTCTCATTTACCACACGGTGACCTCTCTTCTCTATAAAAATTCATACCTCTGCTATTTCTGCTCATTTTCCCACTGAGCAGCCCCTTTTCTCACACCCTTTGATCAGACAGTTCCTAAGAGGGGCTGGCAACTTGAGGCCACCCAGAAGGGCACCAACACCAGCTTGGGACCTTAACTTTGTATTGGAAAAGCTCACCCTTCCCCCTTTCAAATCAGCTGCTTCTGCAGAGCTATAATTTCTCTCCTGGAAGACAGCATTCCTTCTGGCCATCACTTCAGCCAGAAGAGTCTCTGAGCTGCAAGCACTCATGGCTGTGGAACCCTTCATTATCTTCCATGCAGACAGGGTATCCCTCAGAACTAATCCATCCTTCATGTCCAAGGTGGTGTCCAGTGTGGCTCTCAATCTATCCATTCATTTGCCTACCTTTTTTTCCTAATCCCCGAAACAAGTGGGAAAGGATTCTTCACTCTCTAGATGTGCACAGACAGCTCAGATTATGTCTAGACAGGACTAAATCCTTCAGAAAGTCTGATCAGTTGCTGGTTATTTTTGCTACAGGGGCAGAAGGCAAAGCCATCTCCAAACAAACAATTTCCAAGTGGATAGCACACTGCATCCATTTCCGCTACAAACAGCATAGAAAGCCTCCCCCAAGGGGGTCAGGACACACTCCACCAGAGCAACCTCAACCCCTACAGCTTTCCTCAGGGGAGTCCCTACCAGGGACATTCTGGAGGCTGCCACCTGGACATCTGTTCACACATTTACCAAGCATTACCACCTGCCTCTTTTCTCCAAATCCAGGCAGTGTTTGCCTCTGAAGTCTTGCAGGGCATCCTAGCCAGCCTCTAGTTTCCTTGACTGCCTCCACCTCCACCCTTTTCCTCAGCTTTGGGAATCAACCCAGATGTGATGACTGCAGCAGTGAAGCACAAACATACAGTTGTGTACACTTACCATAAATGTAGATGTTCGAGTGTATTCACTGTTGCAGTCCTGGTTTCCCTCCCTTCATCCCCGTTTTTTTCTGTTTCTCATGTTATTACCATTCTAACTTGTTCTCCTTTCCTTACAAGGGACTTATTGGTATTTGTTTTCCACTGGTGGGGTTCTTCCACCAGAACCTGGCCTTCTACTTGGGGGCCCTGACAGGTTAGGGCAAGAAAAACTGATGTAATGGCGTCTGCTGCCTTACTTTATACTACTGACGACCTGACGTCAAGTCATCAGGTGACAGCAACCAACGCAGAAATACTAAGTCTCTGGTATTCGGACCAGCCAAGGGCTACCCTGGCATGGATAACCCAAATGTGATGACTGCAACAGTGAATACACTCGAACATCTACATTTATGGTAAGTGTACACAACTGTACTTTCTCAGCTTTGCCCTTTGGTCTTTCAACTGCCTCCAGGATATTCATAAAGTGGCACACTCCTGTCATTGCTTACTGCAGACTTCAAGGCATCCAGATTTACCCTTACTTGGACTATCTTCTTTTTCTAGCTCCTTGACCAGAGACCTCTGGAACAAAATCAGCAGTTACTGTTTCTCTTCTGCAAAGGTTGGGGTTCACAATACATTTCAAAAAATCCTTTCTTTCCCCCTCACATGACCACATCTTCCTGGAGTGCAGGTTGCAGACAGATATCATGCTGGCATCTCTGCCTCCTCCAGAAGTTGTCTCATTTCCTTCTTGCAAAGTCTTCTCCCTCTTCTTTCTCTTACAGCCAGGGAGTTTCTTAGACTCCTGGGTTTCATGGCATCCACCATTCCCATGCTACCTCTGGCCAAACTTCACATGAGGAAGTTTCAGTTTTGCTTGCAATCAGTTTGGATGCAGCATGCACATACACTTGAGTGTGTGGTTCCTCTTCTCCCTCGTCTGAAAAACGAACTCCTTTGGTGGATTCAGCAGATTTCTCTGAACCCAGGCCTTCCTTTATATCCTCCTCTTCCCACTCGAGTTGTTAACAGACACCTCTGACCTAGGATGGGGGGCAGCCTTTGCTTCATTCACAAAAGGAGGGCCATATCAACATCAAAGAGGTGAGAACCCTCAGATTAGGTCTTCAGGCTTTTCATCCTGTTTTCCATCCAGGACCTCTAAAACTCTCTGTAGACAACACCACAGTTCTCTGGTATGGAAACAAACTGGGGAGGACGAAGTCATATCTTCTGTGTAGGTTAGCTGTTATGGCTTGGGGACTAGCAGTTGAGTACCAGGTGACTCTTCAGGCAGTTTATATCTCCTCCAGTCAGAATTCTATGGCAGACAATCTGAGCAGGTCCATGAAGAAATCCCATGAATGGATAATTCACAGGGATGTGTTTCTGGATATTGTTCACTAATGGGGTACTCCTCAAGTAGATCTATTTGCTTCCCCTCTGAACAGACAACTTCCTCTTTTTGTGCCAGAGTCCCAAGCCCTTTGGTTTGGTAGGTGGATGCCCTATGTGTTTCATGGGGGGGTGTATGTTTATGCATTCCCCCCCTTTCAGCTCATTAAGAAAGTCCTATTCAAGATTCAGTAGAACAAAACAGAAATCTTGTTGGTGACTCCCCTTTGGCCAAGACAGCATTGGTTCCCTGTTCTGCATTTAACCAGGGGGTAATCTTCCCAAGTTACCTCACAGGGTGTACCTTCTCACACAAGACAAAGGGTGTCTTATCTGTCAACTGTGTCTGACTGTGTGGGTGATAGGCTTCTGATTCCTTTTAGACACCTTTTTTTCTGAGGACATGCTTAGGTTACTGCAGAAGGCCAGAAAACCCAATACTAGGAAATCCTACTTATGTAAATGGAAGAGGTTTTCTGTTTGATGTCATACACACAGCCTGGATCCACTGTCTGTGGATGTTCCTTTGGTTCTTTCATACTTGTGTGAGCTAATCAGTGATGGTTTGGCTTACTTCTTGGTGCAATTCCATTTGTCAGCCATTTTTGCCAAGTCTGCCTTTGTTTCCTCCTTTGGCTTCTAGGTCAGAGGTTAAACAATTTCTCAAAGGCATCCTTCACATTAGTCCTCCCAAAAAAAGTTGTTCGTCTTCCTTGGGATTTGAACTTTGTTTTGGAGCAGCTGACTGTGGCTCCATTTTAGCCTGCAGCTACAGCTTCCTTGCAACACTGTACTTGGAAAACTTATGTTACTAGCTTTGACTTCTGCCGGAATGATATCTGAACTTCAGGCTTTAATGTCTTGCCCACCTTTTCTGATTTTCCGTACGGACAGGGTTTCTTTGTGTACTAACTCTTCCTTTATGCCCAAGGTTGTGAATGAGTTGTCTCTTAACCAGCTTTGACTTCTGCCAGAAGGATGTCTGAGCTTCAAGTTTTAATGGCTTCCCTCACCTTTTCTGAATTTCAATAAGGACAGGATCTCTTTGCATACTTAACCCTTCCTTTATGCCCAGGGTTGTGAATGAGTTGTATCTTAACAAATCTATTCATTTGCCCACCTTTTATCCTTCTCCACAATCCTCTAGTGAGAGGATTTTACACACCTTGGATGTGCATAGACATCTCAGATTTTATTTGGATAAAACTAAGGCTATCAGGAAATCTGATCACCTTTTTGTTTCTTTTCATCCCAAGGGCTCTGGGACTGCCTGCTTCTAAGCAGACTATTTCCTCTTGGATTTCAAGGGCTATTTCTTTTTGTTAGGTTTTCCATGGGAAGAGCCTCCCTTTTCATGTTAAGGCTCATTCTACAAGGGCTGTGGCTTCTTCAGGTGCTTTCTTTAAGGGTTTGGATACTAATAACATTTTAGAAGCAGCTACTAGGGCTTCTGTACATATCTTCACCAAACATTACAAATCGGACGACATCTTCAGATCTAGAGCTAGTTTTGATGGAGACATTCTTTATGGCTTTCTAGAGAGCTCTTCTGGTCTTTCCTCCTCCCAGGTTTCCTCTTAAGCTTTGGTACTCTCCCTCATGTATAGAATACTGCAACATTAGACTAGAAGGACATAGAATAGTTGTGTAAATTCTTACAATAATCATAGATGCCCTTCTCTTCTATGTTGCAGTATTCTATCCCTCCCTCCTTCCCCCTGTTGCTTGCTTTTTGCTCGGGATATCTGATGACCTTGTTTCCTTAGGCTGGTGTTTCTCCTGGGGCATTCAGTTCTGAGGACTGCTTTTATGGCCAATGTACTCCTAAGCCATTTGTGTGATATCTCTTGTACTAGCAGTACTTAAAAGCTTCTGTGTACAAGTTGGATGTCAGGTCACCCTTGGCGGAGGAGTCCCCCCCCCCCCCGCTATGTAGAGAATACTGCAACAGAGAAGAGAAGGACATCTATGGTTATGGTAAGATTTTACACAACTATTCTATCTGCTGTGGGTTCTGAAGTGCCTTCTAGACTCAACAGGCTCCCTAATAATGAGAAGGAGCAGAATCTTAAATCACTTGAAAAGGCTTACATCTTTTCCACTTTGGCATTCAAGACTGTTAATCAAAAAGTGCATATGATAAAATATCAGAGCAACATCCACAAGCTAGTAGAGGACATGTTTTTTGAGATCACAGATGAGGTTGTGAAGGAAAGTTTATGTAGACTGACTTTAACTGTATTTAATGTGGGTAAACATGCCATAAATTGTGGCTAAGACACTGAGTTCTTGCAGCAGCTAGTGCTGCTGTTTGCAGCCTTTGCCCAAGGATGTAAAGGAGCAGTTATTGGATGTATGTTCAGACAAGGATTTACTTTTTAGTTCTCCTTCAGAAAACATTTTCAAAAATCTAAAACAGGGCAAAACTATAGAGCCTGTGAAACAGTTGTTTCATCTCCCCACTCCAAGGTATAACAAGTTACCCTACCAAGCATCGCCCCTTTTTCAAGAAGCATCCTAAAGTAGATCATTTTAAAGGCCATTGGGGAAACAAGCAGCCTGGAGAAGATGGCAAGAACAGAGATAAATAAGGCGAGAGGAAAAGTGATATGTCCACTCTCCCACAAAAAGGACATAAATATAGATTATCACCCCCTATTTCTCCCCCCTTTTTGTTCAACTCTTGGGGTACAGGCTTTCTCATTTCAGGCAGGATTGTTTCAGCCCGGCTTCTGGCAGGGGGGGGTGAAGAAGATTGTCTGTAAATAGGAATCTGTGGCATTTTCTGTTTCTTTCTTTTTGTGAAGTAGGTCTGGTCCTAAGAAATCAAAACCAGTCTGGCCACCTCCTGTACTATATATGTTCATTCTAGTGGTGCACAAGTGAGACACCAGCAGGAGGAGCATGGAAAATGAGTTTTACTTCTTCCTCATCTTGATCTCAAAGGATGGAAACATATTTTGAGTCCGTCAAAACTGAAGTTCTTAAGGGTCACCAAGTTCAAGATACTGACCCTTCAGTCTCTGTTGCCATTGTTGATCCCAGGGTTACTTTCGGTCACTCTAGACATGAACTGTGAGTTTTGCCAAATCCCTTTTCACAAGAAACACAGATACTGCTTCCAGTTTGGGATGGAACAAGATCATTGTCAGTTTACTTCCCTGTGTTTTGGTCTTGCCACATCTCTCAGGATGTGCTTGCAAAATGTTTTGCCCCAGTTTTTGTATATTTAAGGATCCAGGGAATAAACACACATACACATATATCTTTGGATGATTACCTTAGAGAGAACCTTCACCAAGGGGAAATCAGAGGTCACTGAAATTTACAGGGTGTTTGACCTACCTCAACTTCTTAAAAATGCCAAAATCTAGCCTTGTTCTGTCAAGGAATATTTCCTGGGGCTGTTGAAGTTACAAATTAGGACCAGCTGTACCCTCCCAAAGCTAGAGCACACCAGATGAAAGCTTATTGTACAGATCTAGCACAGATTTTTCATGTACAGCTCTTGCACTTGTATCTCGTATATCAACCAGGGTTGTCCACAGAGTTTTGAGCTATATGTCCACAGTCCTAATGATTTTTCCAGCCTGGCCACATGTGCAAAAAAAATTCATTTGTAGCTCAGGATTGTGTGGCAGCAACCGACCACCCCCTGCACTAGGCATTTCTTTTGATCTCCATCAGGAAAAAGTTCTCTTGGTGGCCCAGTAGGTGGAATACAACCAAGGAATTCCTATTGTGGTCCCACAGAGGACATTTGACAGTCCAAGGAACATAGGCTTGCAAAGTATGGACTAGTTCTATCAGCCTGAAGAAGATAATGGCAGTAATCCTGACTTTAAAAGCATTTAAGTTATTGATTCCAGGCATACTAAGAATGATCACAGATTACAGCACAGCAATGTGAGATAGAAACAAGGGTGAAGTCCCACTTACCAACTGCATACTTCGGCAATGATTGTGTGGAATGTGGCTTCCCAGCTGGGATTTCACCTTCAAGTATTTTACATCCCATTGTCTCAGAACATAGTGGCAGACAAGTTAAGCAGGACCTACACTCAGATGCTCAACAGCCATGAATGGAAAGTTGAATCCTAATGTATTTCACTCATTAATGCAGAAATGGTGTCTTCCAGTAGTGGACCTGCCTGTATAAAACTACAGTTGCCAGATAGATATATTTTTTCTTCTAATTTTCCCTGTGTGAAGGCATAGGCAGTGTCCATTTTCCTGCGACCCCTAGAGTACTGCAAAAGATCACTGTGCATAGGGTTGTGGTCCTTCTTGCAACCCTGCACCCCCATGGCTGAGACTACCTTTGATGTTCTTTGTTTAGATCACCTGTTGCAATAGTTCTGACTTCTGGGACTTCAGCTGCAGGTGGCCCAAAGTCCAGCCTGAGTTCTGGAACTTAATACACTTCAGCCTCCATGGGTGACAAATGTCCATCCATCAAGGTTTTCTCACTGTAAAAGTTATCCAGCCATGCCATTTCCTATCTTTTGTGCCCAGGCAACTTAATGTCATCATATTTGAAAGCTAACGAGCAAGGCTGTGAGCTAACCCTTCATGAGACTGGGTGAGCATCTCTCCAATTCTAAGCTGAGTGGAGAGGTGAGAAAGAAAGGGTTTTACAATTCTATACAGATCTCCATAGGCCTGAGGCCCTGTATGGGGGGGGGGGGGGTGAGTAGCATCCAAGTTTGTTCCCAATTGGTTCTTAATGGTACCACTTACACTGATCCTGTTGACTTGGCCAACCTGCTAGCTGATAGGTTCAATGCAAACTTCACCTCCCCCATTGCCCCGCAAAGGCCCAGTCAACATCCCCGATACTTGTCCCACACTTCACATCTCTGTAGATCAAGTGTTAAAGACCCTATCCAAGGCAAAGAACACAGCTTCCATGGGACCTGATAGTATCCTATGCTGTATTCTGCACCATCTCCAGCAAGAACTAGCTTCACCATTGAGCACCCTGTTTCACCACAGCCGAATTACAGTCTTCATTCCAGCAGAGTGGAGAACTACCATTGTCATCCCTTTGACAAAGGTGGTGTCACTACTGACGCAGGAAATTATCGCCCCATTAGCTTGACAAGTCTGATCTGTAAAGCCATGGAGCGTATTATTATGGATCTCATAAACAAGGAAATAGGCAATCTCCAAGCACTTGACTCCACCCAGTTCGGATTCTTCAGGGGCAGATCTTGCCTATTGAACCTAGATGACTTCTTTGAGACTGCCACCAAGGCCCTGGATGAGGGGAAATCAGTACATACAGCTTACCTTGACTTAGCCAAGGCCTTTGACACAATCCCCCACTCGGGCATCATTGAAAAGCCAGCACAATTTGGTGTTAATCCCTATTTCATTAGATGGGCGGCCAACTGGCTGACAGATAGGACCCACAAGGTCAAAATAGGTGTCATCACCTCTGACAGTAGACCTGTTACTAGTGGTGTTCCCCAGGGATCTGTCCTGGGACCCCTACTGTTTGGCATCTACTTCTCAGAGGTCTAGGCAAAAATAAAGGGCCTGTGGCTGACCAAGTTTGCAGATGACTGTAAGTTGGGTGCTGTCAATGACTCACCAAATGATGTTAACATACTGCAAGAGGGTCTCACAGCTACAAATAACTGGTGCCAAAGTCATGGCCTTAAGTCAAATGCAAAAAAATATATATTATATCATTCTGCAAAAACACGGCCCCTGCTGATTACCACATCACCGACAACCCCCTAAGCACTCAACCTGTGGTGAAAGACCTGGGTACTCAGGTTGACAATCTCATATTAGACCATCATGTGGCGGCAGTGGTCAGAAAAGCCTTTTACTTGGTTCATCTCATAAGTAAAAGCATTGCATCCAGAAAAAGGAGGTTATCTCTTTGTACTCCTCCCTCATTAGACCTATAATCGAGTATAGCACCCCATTTGGTATGTACCTCTCAAAACACCTGCATCAACTGCAAAGGCCACAGAAATACCTCACAAAGAGAATCCATGGCCTCCCAACACTTGTCCTATGCAGACAGGCTGAAATCACAATCACTCTACTCGGTATCATACTGATTGCTTGGAGGTGACCTGTGTCTCGCCTACAAGGCAATATTGGACCCTGCCCTATTAATAATGCTCCATGTCATAGGTAGGTACTAGGCTATCTGCCCGAAGGCATTTATAAGCCTAGTGGGAATGTGTTGGCTTTGCCGCCCCCTTAGATTAGTTCCCTGTGCCTCTGTACAGCAGAGCCATTGAAGTGATCCCTGGGGTAAACTTTCTGTTTCCCATCCATTCGTCAAGGTTTCTCTTGAAGAGGGTTAGTGAGGAGCTCTGCCTAGCGTAGTTTGGAATCTTGTTCCAGAGCATGGGAAGTCTCTGGGACTGGAATCTATCCCTCCAGCACATCCTATTTATTGTTGTGGTGAGGTTTAGATCCCTGGAGCGTGTGGCTCGGGGGGATATGGTTTTCTTTAGGTGGAACATGTCCAATAATTCTGGGTTGGACATGGCCTTGTATGTCACGCAGAGATCACCTCTGAGTAGGCGATATACAACCGAGTACAGCTGGAGTTTCTTCAGTCGAGCTGCATAGGGCATCTGCTTGAGGCCAGTGATCCTCTTGGTGAGGTACTTCTGTAGTCTTTCCAGTTGTTGCAGGTGTCTTGTAAGGTACATCCCAAATGGGGCATTGTACTCTATGATGGGTCTGATTAGTGATGCGTAGAGGGGCCCAATGACCCATCTGGATGCAAACCCTTTTGTGATTAGGTGGGTCACATAGAAGGATTTTTTAACCACTTTGGCAATGTGATTATCAAATGAGAGGTTACTATCTACTTGGGTCCCCAGATCCCTTATTACTTCCTCCGTATTTAGGGGGCTACCCACCTATGTGGTAGTTTGTGGGTACTTTGTTTTTCCCAAAGGGGATGACTGTGCACTTTTTGGCATTTATCTTGAGGCCATGGTTTTGATACCAGGTATCTGTCTCAGTGAGACCCTTTTGGAGGATGTCTGTGTCAGCCGGAGAGTCAATTATAGCCCCTAGTTTGCAGTTGTTTGCAAACTTGGTCAGCCATAGTCCTCCTGTGCTTGCCTGTACCTCTGTGAAGTACATGCCGAACAGGAGGGGTCCTATGACTGAGCCCTGGGGAGCACCACTTGTAACTTGTTTAGAGTCAGACCTAGCTCCTGCAACTCTTACCATGTGGGTTCTGTCCGTGAGCCTTTTGGCAACCCATCTCATGACGTGGGGTTTATGTTCAGGCTGGTGAGCTTGTGTATAATAACTGAGTGGGGAATGATGTCGAAAGCCTTTGCGAGGTCTAAGTAGGCTGTGTGGACCACCTTTCCCTCAACTATAGCCTTGGTAACTGTCTCAAAGAAGTCCACCAGGTTTAGGAGGCATGATCTGCCCTTAACAAAGCCGAACTGGGTTGAGTCCAGTGTTTGGAGGTTCCCATTGTCTCTGTTAATGAGATCTATGATGATGCACTCCATAGCTTTGCAGACCAAGCTAGTCAGGCTTATAGGGTGATAGTTCCTGGGGTTCGTTGTGGCTCCACATTTGTGGAGCGAAATAACCGTTGCTGTGCGCCACTCTGTGGGCACTTAGCCTGTGGAGAGACTGAGTTTAAACAGTGTGTTTAGGTGAGGGGTTAGTTCATCTTTGAGCTCATGTAGGACACAGTCCGGTCCCATTGATGCTGTGTTTTTGGCTTTGGAGAGGGCTGTTTTAACCTGAGTGTCTGTGATTTCAGGGGCACTACATTCTTCTGATATAGTTATGGGCCCTTTTGGGGGTGAGAGGGGGGTGAAGTTTGCACTGAACCTTTCTGCCAGGATGTTGGCTATATCGGTCGGTTCAGTGTATTTTGTGCCGTTCTGCACTAACTCTGAGCAGATCTGAGAATTGCCACTTAGGTTCTTGACATAGCTAAAGAATGCCTTGTGGTTATCTTTGGAGTCCATGGCAATTTTTCTTTCGAAGCTAGCCTTGGATGATTTTATGAGGGAACGTAGTTTCTTGCTGATACTCATCCAGGGATGTCTTCCCTTCTTGAGATTTTACTGTTTTCTGTACTAGTTTCCTCCTCCTATTGTATAGCTTGTTTATTGCAGGGATCCACCAGACTGGTTTCCTTTTCTTGGAGGAGTGAGTCTTGGTTTTGTTTGGGATAGCACGATCCATGCATTCTTGTAGGTGCCCATAAAGTGCATTAGTAAAGGATTTTGCAGCTTGGACAGCGTTATCCTTTAGCATGGGGGCTTTGAAAGTTCCCACCTCCGTCTTAAGTAATGTGAAGTTTGCTTTTGAAAGGTTTTTCACAGTGGATATTCTTCGTGTTTCACTGTTGCAATTATTACATTTGGATAATCTGCTGGCAGGTTGCCCTCAGTTGGCCTGAATTCCAAAGTCTTGGGTCCTGCGTCAGTTGCTGTCTTCTCTTCCATGACGTCAGGTCATCAGGGGTATAAAACATGCAGCTGACGCCATTTTCTTTAGTCTTTCTTGCTGTGCGGTGCCCGAAGCAGAAACAATTTCACAAGTGCTGGTCGGCCGACTACTGAAATATTCAAGTTTGAGTTTCAGAACCGAAGTCTTCACTAAAGCTAAGTACCCCGTTGGGGAAACTTTTTTCTTGCTTTTTACCGATGTCAGAAAATGTAATAATTGTATTACTTGTGGGAAGCAAATACCTCATAAGGATTTCCATTTATACTGTATTCCTTGCCTAGGCCCTGATCACAACGTGCCTGGCTGTCAGTTTTGTGCTAGATTTAACCAACGCACTATTAAGCGTCAGTATATTTTTGCATCAAAGTATTTTGGAAACAGATTTAACTACCCAGAAATGTCGTTGGATAGCAATCCGACTACCGGAGTACATAAAAAAACACAAAGAAAAGGACAGAGAAAGGCAGTCGCGATCCAAAACCGACGACGAAGCTTCTCCTAAGCCAGTCGCCAGTTCACCGGTACTCAGTGAGGCACTTTTGCAGCCCCTGATACCCGCTACCTTCGAGTCGCAGGCCTCTACCGACACCCATGTGGAGTCCGGCATGCCGCAAGATACTCAAGGTATTGGACCGATGGATGTATGTCCCTCGGATGGGTCTGGAGCTGCTGAGCAGGCACCGGCTTCTGAGGGTGTATTCAGACCTCAACATTTGTATATCGAACCGACGACAGCTGCAAAACCAAAGACAAAAGCTACTTTTAAAACTAAAACAATGGCGCATGAGCCATGTACACAGGCCTCTATGCCTAAAAACAGATTATCAAAATGGCTGAAGACCTTATTACCTTGATCAGGAGTACCCATCCCCCTCCAGATAAGAGACCTAGGCAAAACACTGATTATGAATCTTCAGATCAGGTTTCTATTTCTTCTGATTCCTCTTCTGATCAGGAATTATCTATACCTCCCTATGAGGATTCTGATGCTGAGGAGTCTATTCCATCTGCATCTCTTCCTGAGGATTATTCATTTGGAGAAACCTTGCATACTTTGAGGGAGCGTTTTCACTGGGAGAGTCAAGACTTCTCAGAATCAAAAAAGAGGCTCAGGGATTTCCTTCTCCCTCAGCACAAGCCTTTAGCCATTCCCTTGTTTTAGACATTGTGGATAATGTGTTTTCAGAGTCAAGCTTGACCCCTGACTCCTTACCTCCAGCTCCCAGTAAGCCTGACAGATATTACAGGATCCATGACTCACATAAATTTTTATTTAGAAACCCTGATGCTGATCCTGAAACTGTTTCACAAGGTCCAAAGGTAGTTAAGGCCTCAACAGCAAAAAACCCTACCCCCTCTGACAGAGATTCAAGGGCACTAGACAGATGGGGAAAAAAGGTTTATACATCTGCAACCTTGGCAGTCAGGGCCTTAAACTGTCAAATGTTAAGTTGTCAATCTCGCCTTCATTCTTGCTGGATGGGTTCGAAGCCGATCCTTGGCTCCGACTCGGCCACTTACTAAAGCTCGAGAGCTTATTTTACCGGCTCGAGGCAACCCTATATCCCATGATGCTAGGCAATAACTCCCCAGATCTCGTTTGCCGCTTTCGCCAAACTGAGTGCGTATTTTACCGGCTCCTGGTAAGTCTTTGAATACATAGTTTTCAGTCACCCTTTTTGGTTAGTTTTTCACCCAGTTGTTTTTCAGTAGTTAGCGACTACCTTTAATTCTGTTCCTGTTAATACCTTCCCTTTTTTTCCCCTTATATCCCCCCCCTCCACTCTTAGGTTAGGCCTTAAGCCTGCCCCTTTCCTAATTATTCTTAGGGATCCTGTGGAGTGTTTGGGTGTGTCAGTATCCCAATTAATATTTTTATTGTTTTTTGAGTGTTGTGTGTGTGTGTGTGTGTGTTTTCTCTTTCCTTTTGTGATCCCTCGACACTGTTATGTCGAAGGAACCAAAGGAAACTAAGGTCTCAGGCTTTAAGAAGTGTGACTTGTGCTGTCAGAAAATGTCTCTGATAGACGGTCACACTTCTTGTGTTTACTGCCTGGGACCCCTGCACCTGCAGGACTCTTGTTCTGTGTGTCATGCATTCAGTCCAAGAGTCCTGCAGGAGCGCAGGAACAAACTTATATTGAGGGGCTTCTTAAAGCCCGAGGGCTCCCCGACTAAGTCTGCGTCAGGGAGGCCTTCGAAACCAGCAAACCGTCGGCTCTGAGTACTAAGCCTTTGGCTGCTGGCTCTTTGTCTGTGCCTAGATCGGCTCCGGCTGGAGCCGATCCCTCTGAGTCACAGGTTCCTGTCTTGGCACCACTCGGTGCCGATACCTCTGAGTCCATGCATTCACGGTCGGCTCCATCTCATCAGACGGTAGCTATTACGACTCCACCTGTTTTTCCTCCTTCGACTCTCCCTCAGAGTTCGGAGCCGGAGCTCCTCGGAGCCGTGACTGTTGTGGCGTCGGAGCCGATACCTCCCCCTTCGGCTTCCTCGGCTTCTGCTCCGATCTCCTCCTTGATGCCTTCATTGGACGGATCCGGGCGCCTGGTTTCTCTCGTCTGCTCCGAGGGGGTGAGTGGCATCGGACCATTGTCCGACCCCATTCTCCCTCTCGGAGCGTCGGCGCTGGTGAGCTCGGCCTCGACATCTGCCTCGGAGCCTTCTCTGTCGGTGCAGCCTGGGGTTCCTACCTCTTCAGAGCGGGGGCCCTCTGGCATTTCTGATAGGGGAGCCTTCGAGGTGATGAGGAGTGTACTAGCCCCAGGGCATAGACAACGGTCAGCTCCATCAGCTCCTCCCACTACAGTGCCTGCTGATGTCTCTTCCCACTCTCTTGCTCCTGGACCCAGAGATCCAATGCCTCAGGTTTCCCCACTGGGAATATCTTCCTCTTCCGAGGCTTCTCCTGACCTGTCAGCGGAGCCTCCGCGTAAGAGGACATGTAAGAGGAAGCATGTGGACTCCCCTGAGTCCATTACATCTGACACCGACTTGGATGAGTTGGAGGGATCCCCAAAGTCCCCCTCTGAGGATGTCTCTTTCTCAGACATCCTAGAAATCCTAAAGCAGAGGTGGAACTGGTCTTCCCTTAATCCTTCCGAGGATGAGTCGGTGTACCTGGGCGTTTGGTTCTCGACCCTCCACCTCCTGGGTGTCTCCGCCTTCGACCCCTTATGGAAGTAGTGGCTTGAAGGTGTGGTCGGCCCATTCGTGGAACCCACCCTCGGAGGCCATCTAAATTCATCACAGCACCAGTTGACAAACAATTCCTAACAAAGGTGTACGGCAGATGCCATGGTGGTGGCTGCAGCCACCAAGAAGGAACTAGCTGATCCTTCAATACCTATCCATCCTCCTAATAAGGATTCTAGGACCATGGATAGGTACGGTAAGTGGATGTTTTCTTCAGCGACCTTTGCCATGCGGTCGCTGAATTACTTGTCACTTCACCCGCCTTCAGAGAGATATTCTCAAAGAGTTGGGAGAAGTCTTACAGGATCCATCAGCTGCTGGGTCCCAGGATAAAATAAACTCACAGCTTGGAACCCTAAACTCGATTGTTAACTCCTCCATGCATCTAATTTCATATGCAGCCGATGGAGCGAGTAGGGCCGCGGGCACAGGAGTGGCCTTAAGGCGTCACGCCTGGATGCGGCTGTGTAATTTCACGGACCCTTTCAAGGCGTCCTTCACAAATTCCCCTTTTGATGGTTCGGCTTTGTTCGGATCTCAAGTGAAAGACACCTTGACCAGATGCGAACAAGATGGCAAGACTCTTTCTGCCGTAGGAGTCCGTTTCTCCACCCCTTCAAGGCCATACCCTAAGGGTCAGAAGGATGGGAAAATGTGGTTCCGCAAATCTCAAGGAGTCACGCCTGACGCAAGAGGTCAGTTTAACCCCAGAGGCAGAGGGGGTAACAACAACAGACGCCGCCCTAGGGGCAGAGGGGGTCCGCAGAACCAGGGTAGCAGGGAGCCTCTCTCTGACAAACCCTTCCACCATCCCTGAGATGTTGCCCGATTGTCCACCTTCGGAGGCAGTCGGGGGAAGATTGTCGCTGTACCCAAAAGCCTGGCTTTCCCTTACTCAAGACAAATGGGTACAGTCGATCATATCCGAGGGTTACAAAATTCCCTTTATCCAAACCCCAATTCAGCAAAAGGGAACCCTTCCAGATGTTCCATCCGGTCTAAGGGAACTAGCAGTACCAGAGATATCAAAACTGCTAGCAAAAAGAGCCACCCAGCCAGTCCCAGCAGACCAACTAGGATCTGGAATCTACTCAAGGTTCTTTTTGGTACCGAAAAAGACAGGGGACTGGAGACCAATATTAGATCTCAGCAAACTAAACAAGTTTGTAAAGAGAACAAGATTCCGGATGGTCACGCTACAGTCCATTCTACCCTTTCTGGGCAAGGACAATTGGATGTGCTCCGTGGACCTTCAGGATGCGTACTATCACATCAAAATTCACAGGCGCTCCAGAAGGTTTCTCCGCTTTCGGCTGGGGGCCAGTCACTGCCAATTCAGAGCCCTGCCCTTTGGTCTCACTACAGCCCCCAGAGTGTTCACCAAATGTATGGCAGCGGTTACGGCTCACCTGAGACAGCAAGGATTCCAGGTGTTTCCATATCTAGACGACTGGCTACTCACTGCCACCACCAGGCATCAACTTCTCCAAGCCAGAGCTTACACCATTCACATTTGCAGAGGGCTAGGAATCTCTAAAAATTTCGAAAAGTCTGCCTTGTCGCCTTGTCAGTCTATTACCTTTATAGGCACCAACTTGAACACTGTACAACTTTCAGCAAAGTTAACAGATCAAAGGGTCTTAGATATTCAAAACCATGTCCATGTTCTTCAGAGTGACAAAATTCAGGCCAGGTATGTCCTGAAAGTATTGGGTCTTATGGCGGCCGCCATAACACTTCTTCCCCTTGCACGTTTTTACATGCGTCTTCTACAGTGGATGCTTTTCGCCCAATGGTCTTTTCAGCAACTCCCCATGCACCACAAGATCATGATAACTCCAACTTGCAAAAGTCATCTGTCCTGGTGGATATTGTCCCCTCAAATCCATCAAGACAGACCCTTTGTTCCTCCTCCCCCGGTCGCCACGGTGATATCGGACGCCTCCCTTATCGGGTGGGGGGGGGGCATTTTCAGGGCAGGATGGTCCATGGCACTTGGCAACCTTTCGAACGCCACCTGCACATAAGTGTCCTAGAGATGAGAGCAGTGCTTTTAACGTTGCAAGCCCTCCACGACTCTCTTCCCCTAGGAACTATTGCAATCCAAACGGACAATATGTCCGTAGTGTGGTATATCAACAAGCAAGGCGGAACCAAGTCCTATCCCCTGTGTCGAGAGGCACTCGGACTTTGGCAATGGGCAATCTCCTCTCAGCGGTTTCTGATAGCAATGCATATCCCCGGGAAGTCCAACATCATAGCGGACAGGTTGAGCAGAGCTATACTCATGCCACACGAGTGGTCTCTCAAACAATCTGTGGCGGAAGAGATTTTTCAGAAGTGGGGCCTTCCTTGCTGCGATCTTTTTGCTACACCCCAAAACAGCAAATGCCTCGACTTCTTCACCCTCTTCCCCCTTCCAGGCCATCCCCTCAGAGACGCTCTAGCCCAAGATTGGCCTCGGGGACTTCTCTATGCCTTTCCACCCTTTCCTCTAATCCCACAAGTAATTCAGAAAGCAACCGTCTTGAGAGCCAAGTTGATTCTCATTGCCCCTTATTGGCCTGGACAGATATGGTTTCCGTTCCTACATCGTTATCTTTTGGTACAGCCTTGGCATCTGGACCCAGCTCCAGATCTGTTGACCCATCAGTCGGGGCAGCTGCACCAATCCCTACATTCTCTCAACCTCACTGCTTGGTTGCTCCACTTCCGTCCGTAGCCAGGCTTCCTATGATTTCTAATCCTGTCCGGGATATCATAGTAGCTTCCCTTAAATCTTCCACCAGAAGGATTTACACTAGTAAATGGAAACGTTTCTCCTTCTGGGCAAAGGTAAGGAATATAGATCCCTTTACTGCCCCAATTCATTCGGTCTTAGACTTCCTAGCCGAAATTTTTCATTCAGGGTCTTCTGCCTCTACAGTAAAAGTTCAGTTGGCAGCCATATCGAATTTTCATACAGGCTTATCAGACCACAACATCATGTCCAATAAGCTTTGCAAAGCTTTCCTTAAAGGTGTATTTTTACTTAAGCCTCCGATCAAAGACCCTCCACCTCAGTGGGATCTTAATTTAGTCTTAACATCCTTGATTCTTCCCCCCTTTGAACCTGCGGTCTCCTGTTCATTGAAATTTCTTTCCTGGAAGACACTCTTCCTAGTCGCCATTACTTCTGCTAGGAGAGTATCTGAGCTTCACGCCCTCTGCATTCGTCCTCCCTACCTAATCTTCCATAAAGACAGAGTTTCTCTAAGGACTAATCCATCCTTCTTACCCAAGGTGGCTTCGCAGACCAATTTAAATCAATCAATTGATCTCCCAGTTTTTTTTCCCAAACTATACTAATAGAGCGGAGCAAAAGCTACATTATCTAGATGTTCACCGCCAGCTCCGATACTTCGCCTTCTTTCTTGCGTCCCACCCACCATCCCCCTAGCCTGGACAGACCGAGAAGATCTTCCCTTCCTTGAAGGGTCCTTATATTCCCTTGTTTTCACTATCTAGGTGTCCTAGGATATATATAGTGTAGATAACGATCTTTGGGGGTTTTTATCCCTCTTCCTCCTCCTTTCCAGTTGGAGGATTTTGTTTTATTGGCCTATGCTAGGTTTTTCAGCTTCCAAACGAGATCTGGGGAGTTATCGCCTAGCATCATGGGATATAGGGTTGCCTCGAGCCGGTAAAATAAGCTCTCGAGCTTTAGTAAGTGGCAGTGAGCCGAGGATCGGCTCCGAACCCATCCAGCAAGAAAGAAGGCGAGAGAAGACAACTAACATGGAACGTTATGGTAGGTGCATAACTTCTCATTTCATATGCTTAAGTACCAACAACATGTTATGGGATTGCTGAAACAGAAAATTATGTTGATTTTAGAATGTGCAGAAAATAAAGAATTGCAGGAATTATTGTATGCAGCTGAACAAGTTGGAAAGCATACTTTGCAATGTGGTTTTGATTCCTTAGAGGCCTCCTGCAGGGCCGCAGTTACTGGATCTGTGATTAGGAGGCATGCTTGGTTAAAGGAACAAAATTTGCCTGATCATGTTAAAGCTAAATTGCTAGATGCACCTTTACAGCATGATTCTCTGTTTGGTATTAAGACAGAAGAGGTTTTAAAGAAAATGGAAGACAAAGCTAAGTCTATCCAAACTGTCAAAGACTTCTTACAAGTGCAGCCACCAAGATTCAGTAGACACTGGCCTACAAAAAATTGGTCCTTTCCTGTGTCAGACAGAGCTCAAAGGGGCAAATCCAGACACCCTAAGGGTTCCAGATACCAGGCACAAGATTCATACAGGTCAAAGAAATGTGGCGCTTCCAACTCCAAATCTGGAGGGGATAAAGCGCAAACCTACAGAAAGCAATCCCAATGACTTCCCTCTGCCTTCACGTAGCACTTATCTTTTGGCAGCACCTATAGGGGGAAAATTAGCACTTTTTGCTCAAAATTGGCAGTTAATAACCCAGGACAAGTGGGTACTAAACATCGTATCACAGGGATACCGATTCCATTTCCACACTCTGCCAATGGCAAATGGTTGGCCAGATCTGCCAAAAAATCAATGGGCAGAGGCACAGAAACAGGTTACATCCCTCATGGATATGGGGGCCATTCAGACAGTACCAGAACAGGAAAAAGGACAAGGTTTTTACTCAAGACTGTTCTTGGTACCCAGAAAGGACAAGGCCTGGCGGCCAATACTGGATTTATTGATTTTGAACACATACCTGGACATTCCAAAATTCAAAATGCTGACTTTGCAGCAGCTTCTGCCCATGCTGGGCAAGAATGCTTGGCTGGTGACTTTAGACCTAAAAGAGGCATACCTGCATGTCCCAATAAGGCAATTGCGCAGAAGATACCTCAGTTTCAAGGCCGGCTTAATGCATTACCAATTCTCTGCACTGCCCTTTGGCTTATCTACTGCGCCCAGGGTCTTTACAAAGTGCCTGGCACCAGTAATTGCAATTTACAGACAAAGAAGTATACAAATTTATCCTTACTTAGATGACTGTCTCATTCAAGCAGAGAACAAGGACACTCTTCTTCGAGACCTGGCGTTTGTGAAAAGGCTTCTAACATGCCTAGGGTACACAATAAATGAAAAGAAATCACAACTGGTACCCTCTCAAAAGATAACATTCCTGGGTGCAAGCTTGGATACAACTGCCCAGATGGCTTACCTCATGCCAGACAAGCAAAGGCAACTGACTGCTTACTTAAAACTGATGGCAACAAAAACCCAGTCTTCTGCAAGGCAAATTCTGCAGGCTCTGGGCTTCATGGCATCCTGTATCCTACTAATTCCATATGCAAGACTGTATATGAGGAAACTTCAATGGTACCTAAAAAGTTTATGGACTCAACATTCACACAGTCTGGAAATAATGATTCCTCTCGTTCCCTGCCTGCAACAGGAGTTTCTATGGTGGGCAAAGGCATGTCACCAAAATATGGGACTGCCCTTCACTCTACCCCCTGCCAGCCAAACCTTAACAACAGATGCATCAGATTATGCCTGTGGGGCCACATGGCAGGAAGATGCATTCAGGGTTAAGGACACCAAAACAAATGCATCTACATATCAACCAGAAAGAGATGCTAGCTGTTCAAAATGCCCTAACAGCCTTCAGTGACTTACTTCATCCAGGACAACTACTGATAAAGACGGACAACACCACAGTCATGTGGTATATAAACAAGCAAGGGGGCACACATTCATACCCCCTTTGCAGATTAGCCATGGCACTGTGGGACACAGCTTTGACCTACCAAATACATCTTCAAGCTCAATTCCTGCCAGGAAAACAAAACACTCTGTCAGACGATTTAAGCAGAAACCTTATGGATCCTCACGAGTGGAAACTAAATCCACAAGTCTTCAGCATAACAGAGAAATGGGGGAGCCCAGACGTAGTTCTATTTGCCTCTCCTCAAAATTATCAATTGAAAGATTCTGCACAAGGACTTATCACAGACAAGCATGGAAGGTGAACGCTCTATCCTTCAATTGGAAAAACCTATCATTTTACACCTTTCCTCCTCTGCCTCTTCTACCCAAGGTCCTCTTAAAAGTCAGACAAGAAAAGTCAAAGATGATATTAATTGCCCCGGACTGGCCCCGCCAATACTGGTACCCAATCCTAAGGAACTTTGCTCAGTACCCAGCCTGGACCTTGCCTCAAAGACCGCAACTACTGTCCCAGCAAAACAGTCGGATCCTGCACAATCAACTGCAGACTCTGAACCTGGCAGCATGGCTAATCATGTAGTCATACAAACAACACCTCTTAGTAAAGCTGTGATGGATGTCATTTTGGAAGCCAGAAGGCCTAGTACTAGAAAATCTTAAGCTGACAAATGGAAGAGATGCTTGACAAAGGCCTATCTTTCTCATCAATCAAAATCCATGCCTCTGCCATTTAGGCTCATTACAATACAGAGCCACCAATTTTTTCTCATCCTTTACTAAAGCAGTGTCTTAGAGGAGCCAAAAATGTAAGGCCTCCCAGAAGATCACCATTACCTGCATGGAACCTCAGTTATGTGTTGGAAAAGCTCACCCTGCCTCCATTTGAACCATCTGCTACCGTTGATCTAAAGTTCTTATCATGGAAAACGGCTCTGCTACTAGCAATTACTTCAGCAAGAAGAGTTCCAGAGCTACAGGCCCTCATGGCTGTAGAGCCTTTTGTCATATTTTACCCAGACAGGGTGTCTCTGAGGACAAATCCTACTTTTATGCCTAAGGTGGTTTTCAGTGTGGCTCTTAACCAAACAATTCATCTGCCAACTTTTTATCCAAATCCGCAGAACAAGGGGGAGAGAATTCTGCATTCCTTGGATGTACACAGACAGCTAAGATTCTACTTAAGCAGGACAAAAGCTCTAAGAAAAACTGAGCAATTACTAGTGTCATATGCTGCAGGATCAGAAGGAAAGGCTATTTCAAAGCAGACAGTTGCAAAGTGGATAAGCCACTGCATCCGTTTCTGCTACATACACCATGGTAAAACTATGCCCAAGGGCATTAGGTCTCATTCCACCAGAGCTGCAGCTACTTCAGTAGCCTTTCTCAGAAGAGTACCAACCAAAGACATTCTAGAGGCTGCTACTTGGATTTCTGATCACACCTTTACAAAGCATTACCATTTGCCTCTCTACTCTGTCCAGGGCAGGCTTTGCCACTGCAGTCCCCAGGACCTTATAGCTGCACCTAATGCTGTTTAGCTCCAGCCTCCCAACCGTAGCTTTGGGATTCTACCCAAATGTAATGACTGCAACAGTGAAACACGAAGAACATAGTACAGTTGTGTACACTTACCATAAATGTAGATGTTCGAGTGTATTCACTGTTGCAGTCCAGGTTACCCTCCCGCCATCCCCCTGTCATTCTGCAGTTTATCTTTCCTTCTCTATCTTCTACAACGTATGTGGTGTATTTGCTTGTAGATGAAGGTAAAGTTTATATTGTTGCATGTACATATATATATATATATATATATATATATATATATATATATATATATATATATATGTCCTTCAAGGATGCATCTGCAGTCCTAACAAATGGGTTGTCCTGTCGTCAGGCAGCCCTTCGGTCGGCCGGATTCCAAAGTCTGGGTCTGGCCTCGGCTGGTGTCGCACTTCACCCGACATCATCTCTGCTGGTCTTCGGGTATAAAGGCATCAGCCGACGCCATTTTCCTCAGTCTTTCTTGCGCGTGCGCCAAGCAGAAGCTGTTCGCAAGTGCCGGTCGGTCAGATCCGGAGATTACTACTACCGAATACTACTTCGAAGACTTCTAAAAAGCTAAGTACCCTGTTGGAGACTCTTTCTTGCCTCAGCCAATGTCAGAAAAAGTGAATAACTGTTTAACTTGTGGGAAACAAATACCTCATAAAGATTTCCACTCTTACTGCTTACCTTGTTTAGGCCCAGACCACGACGTAGCAGCCTGTTTAGCCTGTGCTTCTTTCAACCGACGCTTAGGCGTCGGTCGGAGTTGCTGAACAGTTTTCGCTCAGATTTTGCGTACATTATGCCGTCGGATCCTCCGACTTCTCAAATTGTTAAGCGCCAAAGAAAAAGACCGACACTCGCGGTCCGCGGTTTCGGCCGAAACCACGGTTAAGCAAACCGCGAGTGTCTCGGTTTCGGCCGAAACCGAGCAAACTGGTCAATTTTCAGCCGAATCCATGACTACTACCGAGGCTCCTTTTTCTACTTATGAAGATTCCGATGCTGAAGAATCTATACCTTCTGCCTCTCCACCAGAGGAATTTTCCTTTGGGGAAACCTTACATGCCATGAGAGAGCAATTCCAATGGCAGGGACAAGATTTCTCAGATTCAAGAAAAAGGCTTAGGACCTTTCTACACTTACCGCAACATAGACCCTTAGCTATACCTCCAGTTCTTCCTGTTGTGGATGATGCATTTAATGATGTTTGCACTGCTCCTGATACTTTACCTCCAGCCCCTGCCAAGCCCGATAGGTTTTACAGGGTGCCGGACACGCATCACCACTTATACAAGGCTCCCCTTGCAGATCCTGAGACTATCTCCCAGGGGCCTAAGGCAGTAGCTTCTACCTCAGCGAAAAACCCTCTCCCTTCTGAAAGGGAATCCAGGTCCTTAGAGAGATGGGGTAAAAAAGTGTACACCTCTGCTACTCTCTCAGCTAGAGCTTTGAACTGTCAGTTTTATATGATCCAATACCAAGAGTTTATGCTTGATCAGTTAACTAAGAAACTGTCCTCTGATGATTCCTTAGATAAGAAATATGTTTTAGAAATGGTAAATAACATTCAGCAGGTTAGTAACCATTCTTTAAAATGTGGCTATGATGCACTGGAGGCTTCATTTAGATCAGCCATGACTGGCACAGTTATAAGAAGGCATGCATGGTTGAAAGAACAGGTCTTGCGGATCATGTTAAAGCAAAGCTATTAGATGCTCCTATGGATAAGGTCAGTCTATTTGGTTCTCCTGCCCAGCAAGTAATGAAGAAAATGGAAGAGAAGGCAAAATCTGTACAAACAGTTAAAGATTTCTTACAGGTTCAGCCCCCAAGGTTTAGCAGGAACTGGCCTTCCAAAATTGGTCCTTTCCAGACTCCTCTAAATCTCAGAGAGGCAGGAATAGACGTTCCAGAGGCAGAAATCAATCCAGAGGAGGTGCCTACAGAGGACGCCAGTGGCAAGGCAATAACCAACGAGGCACAGACACAACCATTGCCACTGCAACAGGACAATCACAGTGACTTGGCTCTGACACCGCCTACCAGGGAACAAATAGCAGCACCCTTAGGCGGAAAGTTAGCCTTATTTTCAAAAAATTGGCACTATATCACAAGAGACAAGTGGATTTTGCAAACTATAGTCCAAGGCTACAGGTTTCATTTCCACACCTTACCAGTAAAAAGAGGAATGCCAAACCTACCACCAAATCAAAAAACAGAAGCTCTAAAACAGATAGCTCAATTAACAAAGATGAGAGCTGTGGAAAGGGTACCACCTACAGAACAGGGCAAAGGATTTTACTCCAGACTCTTCCTAGTACCAAGAAAAGAGAAAAGTTGGAGACCTATTCTCGACCTGTCCACTTTAAACACATTCATCATTGTTCCAAAATTCAAAATGCTGACCCTACAACAACAACTTCCCATGCTGGGCAAGGATTGTTGGCTGGTAACTCTAGATCTCAAGGAGGCATACCTGCACATCCCCATACGACCAAATTGCAGAAGATACCTCAGATTTCTTGCAGGATCAGAGCATTATCAATTCTCAGCATTGCCCTTTGGCTTATCTACTGCGCCCAGAGTATTCACAAATGCCTGGCATCAGTAATCGCTCATTGCAGGCTACAGGGAATCCAAATTTATCCATACCTGGACGACTGCCTGATACAAGGGGACAACAAAAGCAAGCTGACACAAGACTTACAAAGAGTCATTTGCTTACTACAAGCCCTGGGATACACAGTCAATTTAAAAAAGTCAAGACTGATACCATCCCAAACAAGAACATTCTTGGGTGCAGAATTGGACACAGTAAAACAGATGGCATCCCTAACTGCAGAAAAACAAGAACAACTCCCTCTTTACTTCTTGGCATTAACAAAGCAGAACAAACTAACAGCAAGGAAAGTACTGCAGGCCTTGGGCTTCATGGCATCATGCATAATCCTGGTCCCCCATGCCAGACTGCATATGAGAAAGCTACAGTGGTACCTAAAGAATTTATGGTCTCAACACAGGCACAGCTTAGAAACCGAAATACCACTAATCCCAGGCCTGAAACAAGAGTTCCTATGGTGGGCTCAAGCATGCCAGTCAAACCCAGGTTTGCCCTTCCACAACATTCAAGCAAGCCAAACCATCACAACGGACGCCTCAGACCTAGGTTGGAGGGCCCACATGCTGGACAAATGCATTCAAGGATTATGGACTCCAGATCAGCTGCACCTGCACATAAATCAAAAAGAAATGCTGGCAGTAAAACTAGCAATCCAGAATTTCAGACCATTCCTCAAAGAAGGCCAATTAATGATAAGGACAGACAACACCACAGTCATGTGGTACATCAACAAACAGGGAGGCACTCATTCATACCCTCTATGCCGAATGGCTCTGGACCTATGGAATATGGCTCTGAGCTACAACATTCAGTTACAGGCAATATTTGTACCGGAAAGGAAAACATCCTAGCAGACATGTTAAGCAGAACTACCTCGGATGCTCACGAATGGATGCTACACCCGGACATCTTCAAGGCCATCACAAAGAAATGGGGAATGCCACAAATAGACCTATTCGCATCCCCACTCAATCACCAGCTCAAGAAATTCTGCACAAGGACATACCACCCACTTGCTTGGAAGGTGGACTCTCTATCCTTCAGTTGGAAAGGCCTGACAGCATATGCATTTCCACCTCTTCCTTTGATGCACAAGGTACTACTGAAAATCAAAGAGGAACTTCCAAGGATAATTCTGATAGCTCCAAATTGGCCAAGACAACATTGGTATCCATTGCTGAGGAGCATGTCTCGGGGGGGGAACGTGGACACTACCCCTGATTCCTTTGATGTTAACTCAGAGCGACTACAATATCATGCATCCAAACCTGAAAACTCTGCAACTGACTGCCTGGAACATTTCATAAGAGCAACTAACCCAGATTTATCCCAAAGGGTTAAAGACATTATCCTTGAGGCCCGCAGACCTTCAACAAGAAGGAACTATGCAGGAAAATGGAAAAGGTTTGTCATTTGGAGTACTGAAAGAGGAAAAGATGTGTCCAAGATAGATATTGCCAACATCCTGGAGTATTTGGCAGAGCTTCTCCATACAGGCCTGTCCTATTCCTCCATCAAGATACATGCATCAGCTATTTCTGCAGAATACAGCTTCGATCCCCCTGTCTTCTCACATCCTCTACTCAGGCAGTTCCTCAGAGGAATCAAAAATGTAAAACCTCCTAGGAAACCACCATTACCAGCATGGGACTTGAACTTTGTGCTAGAAAAATTGACACTCCCTCCATTCGAACCAGCAGCAACAGCAGATCTTCAACACCTATCCTGGAAAACTGCTTTCCTACTGGCAATTACTTCAACAAGAAGGGTTTCGGAACTAAAGGCCTTAATGGCAGTACAACCCTTCCTAATCTTCCATCAAGACAGAGTGTCCATGAGAACTAATCCTACATTTATGCCTAAGGTGGTATCCAGAGTGTCTCTAAACCAGGCAATCCACCTACCTACCTTCTTTCCCAATCCACAGAACAGGGGGGAAAGACTGCTGCATACCTTGGATGTACATAGACAGTTGCGCTGCTACCTGGACAGAACCAAGGGCAATAGAAAAACTGACCAGCTTCTAGTAGCTTATGCAATAGGAAGGGAAGGAAAAGCAATTTCCAAACAGACAATCTCCAAGTGGATAGGAAATTGCATAAGATTCTGTTACTCCTACCATGGAAAGCAAATTCCACAGAACATAAGGCCTCATTCTACAAGGGCTACAAGCCACTACCACAGCTTTCTTACGAGGAGTGGCTACCAAGGACATTATTGAGGCGGCTACTTGGACCTCCGTGCATACATTTGCCAAGCATTACAACTTACCTCTATACTCTAGATCCCGAGCAGGGTTTGCCACTGCTGTTTTGCAAGGGATCCTAACTACACCATAATTCTTCTTCCTCCTCCCCTAGTTTGGCTATGGTATTCTACCCATTTGTTAGGACTGCAGATGCATCCTTGAAGGACATAGTACAGTTTTGTACCTACCATAAATGTAGATGTCCGAACAGGATAGCATCTGCAGTCAGGATTACCCACCCTCCTTCCCCTCTGTGGTACTCCTAGGGTATTTACCCTCCTGATAGCTAGCTGGAGGGGGATCTCTTATGGTGTATTTGTTTGTATATATGTACATACATACTTATTTTTTGTGTTTGCCTACTACTTTTTTTTGGAAACATTGGCATTTACCCAAAATTTAGCTTTCCAAGAGAGCAACTGGCATCTGGGGCAAGAAACACTGAGGAAAATGGCGTCGGCTGATGCCTTTATACCCGAAGACCAGCAGAGATGACGTCGGGTGAAGTGCGACATCAGCCGAGGCCAGACCCAGACTTTGGAATCCGGCCGACCGAAGGGCTGCCTGACGACAGGACAACCCATTTGTTAGGACTGCAGATGCTATCCTGTTTGGACATCTACATTTATGGTAGGTACAAAACTGTACTATATATATATATATATATATATATATATATATATATATATATATATATATATATATATATAAATAAATAATTTTGCTACCTTTTTGGGGGCACCTGACATCAGGGACAAGAAAAATGAAAGTAAATGGTGTCAGCTGCATGTTTTATACCCCTGACGACCTGACGTCATGGAAGAGAAGACAGCAACTGACGCAGGACCCAAGACTTTGGAAT
Source organism: Protopterus annectens (assembly GCF_019279795.1). NCBI lineage: Eukaryota > Metazoa > Chordata > Ceratodontiformes > Protopteridae > Protopterus > Protopterus annectens. Next base: position 1,909,823,059 of record NC_056731.1, read on the forward strand.
TCAGGCCGACTGAGGGCAACCTGCCAGCAGATTACCTAAATGTAATGACTGCAGCAGTGAATACACTCGAACATCTACATTTATGGTAAGTGTACACAACTGTACTTTTCTTTGACCGGGGGCGGTGGAGGAATGTGGATATCCAGAGTGATTACTTTATGGTCAGATCTAACCAGCAAGGGGTTGACCTCCGGTGTGGAACACCGGTCGCCCATGTTGGTGATGACCAGGTCCAATATGGTGTCACCTCTGGTGGGGGTGTTGACCAGTCGATCCAGGGTGTTTGAGTTTATAAATTCTAGGAAATGTTGGGCAAGGGAGTTTGTACTTGAGTAGTTCTCCCAGTTAATGTTTGCGTAATTGAAATCACCCAATATCAGGGTGTTTGGTAGGATCTTTATGTTTCCCAGTGTTTCCAGGAATGCGGAGTGTGGGTCCTGGGAAATGGTGGGTGATCTGTAGCAAGCTATAATTTGAATAGCAGTTTTGCCCATTGTTAGTTGCACGTGGCTGATCTCTGAAGCATTGTGCTGTGCCACTAACCTGGAGGTGTGGGTATAGGTTCATAGGTTCATACTAGGCTATCTGCCCTAGGGCATTTATAAGCCTAGCCAGTGTGTGTTTGGCTTTCGCCACCCATTTTAAATGAATTTTGCTATGCCCTTTTTCGAGGTTAGTATACTGTGCCTCTGTCTAACAGTGACACAGAAGTGATACTCTGGGTAAACCTACGATCTCCCATCCACTCATCAAGATTCCTCTTGAAGAGAGTCAATGAGGGACTCTGCCTAACCTGGACTGGGATTTTATTCCAGAGTGAAGGGAGCCTCTGAGTTATGAATCTGTCCCTCCAGCATGTCCTATTTATTTCAGTGCTGAGGTTCAAGTCTCTCGGCGTAGCTCGATGGGATTTGGATTTTCTGAGGTGCAGCATGTCCATTAATTCCAGGCTGGACATGGCTTTATACGTCAGGCACAGATCGCCTCTGAGCAGGTGGTATGCCACTGAGTAGAGCTGGAGTTTCTTTAACCGGGCAGCATATGGCATTTGTTTGAGCCCTTTGATCCTCTTGGTGAGGTACTTTTGGGGTCTTTTCAGTTGCTGCAGGTGTCTGGTAAGGTACATCCCAAAAGGGGCATTGTACTCAATTATGGGCCTGATGAGGGATGAGTAAAGAGGCACGATGACCTCCCCTGATCTAGATGTGAATCCCTTCATGATTAGGTGGGCTATATAAAATGTTTTTCTAATCACTTTGGCCACATGGTTTTCAAATGAGAGATTGCTATCAACTTGGGTCCCCAGGTCCCTAATTGCTTCTTCTGTACTTAATGGATTACCACCTATGTGGTAATTTGTGGGCACTTTGTTTTTGCCAAAGGGGATGACTGTACACTTTTTTGGCGTTTAGCTTGAGGCCATGGCTCTGGCACCAGTTGTCTGTTTCTATGAGGCCCTTTTGTAGGATGCTTGTGTCGGGTGGAGAGTCGATTATGGCGCCTAGTTTGCAGTCATCTGTGAACTTGGTCAGCCACAGTCCTTCCGTGTTGGCCTGTACCTCCGAGAAATATATACCGAACAAGAGAGGTCCCAGGACTGAGCCTTGTGAGACGCCACTTGTAACTGGTTTGGAGTCTGACATGGCTCCAGCAATTCTAACCATGTGGGTTCTGTCCTTGAGCCAGTTTGCAACCCATCTAGTGACACAGGGGTTTATATTTAAGCTGGTGAGCTTATCTATAATGCCCGAGTGGGGTATTGTATCAAAGGCTTTTGCGAGGTCCAGGTAGGCTGTGTGGTCCACCTTCCCCTCGTCAATGGCCTTGGTGACTGTTTCAAAGAAATCGACCAGGTTTAAGAGGCAGGATCTGCCATTAACAAAGCCGAACTGTGTAGGATCCAGTGTCTGTAGGTCCCCAATATCTTTATTTATGAGGTCCATGATGATCCTTTCCATAGCTTTGCAGACCAAGCTAGTCAGGCTTATGGGGCGATAGTTTCCAGGATCCATTGAGGCACCACCTTTGTGAAGAGGGACCCCTGTTGCTGCATGCCACTCTTTGGGTACATATCCTGTAGTAAGGCTGAGATTGAACAGTAGTTTTATGTTTGGGTTTGGCTCTTCTTGGAGTTCATGTAGGACGCAGCCCGGGACACCGTCTGGTCTCATTGATGCTGTGTTTTTTGCTTTGGAGAGGGTGGCTCTTACCTGAGCATCTGAGATGTCAGGGGGGCAGCACTCTGCTGGGATAGATATTTGCCCTTTTGGTGATGGGGGGGGGGGAGTTTGCGCTGAACCTGTCAGCTAGGATGTTGACAATGTCTGTGGGTTCAGTGAATTTTTTGTCATTTTGGACTAATTCTGAGCATATCTGGGAATTCCCACCCAGGTTCCTAACATAACTAAAGAAAGCCTTGTGATTATCCTTAGTGTCCTGTGCAATTTTTCTCTCGAAGCTGGCCTTAGACGATTTTATGAGTGCCCGTAGTTTTTTGCTAATACTGATCAGAGATGCCTTCCCTTTTTAGGATTTTGCTCTATCGTGTAGTAGCTTCCTCCTCCTGTTGTATAGTTTGTTTATGGCTGGGGTCCACCAGACAGGACGCCTGCCTTTGGAGGATTGGGTCTTGGTTTTATTTGGGATTGCATGATCCATGCATTCCTGAAGGTGTTCATAGAATGCGTTTATAAAGGATTCTGCGGTCTGGGCCATATTTTCCACAGGCCTGGGGGCTTTGAAGGATTCCACCTCGGTTTTGAGGAGTGTGAAATTTGCTTTAGATAAGTTTTTCACTGTGGTTTTCTGGGCAGGGGGTGGGGTCGGGATGTGAATATCCAGTGAGATTAGTTTATGGTCTGATCTTACCAGCGAGGGATACACTTCTGGTCTGGAGCATAGAGCCCCCATGTTGGTGATGATCAGGTCCAGTATGTTTTCCCCTCTTGTGGGAGTGGTAACAGGTTGTTCCATAGCATTTGAGTTTATAAATTCTAGGAACCTCTGGGCTAGGGTGTTGGAGCTAGAGTAATGCTCCCAGTCTATGTTTGGGTAGTTGAAGTCGCCCATTATAATGGTGTTTGGAGAGACCTTCATATTTTCCAGTGTTCTCAGGAAGGCCGAGTGGGGTTCCTGGGTTTGGGTGGGTGGTCTGTAGCAGGCTATAAACTGGAAGGCAGTTTTACCCACTGTTAGTTGCACATGGATAGTCTCTGATGCTTCGTGCTGTGCCACCAACCTGGAGGTGTGGGTATCTTTGACGAATATTGATACTCCCCCTCCTTTTGTGGTTCGGTCCAAGTTTTGGGGCCGAAAAGCATGGTATGAGGTATAACCTGGTAGTGCTGAGGTGCTCTCGGGAGCCTTGAACCAGGTTTCTGTTACTGCACAGATATCAATGTTCTCCATGCTAAGGAGAGTTTAGAGTGCGTGCATCTTGAGATTTAGACTTCTGGCGTTGAGTAGCATTACTCTTAGTTTCTTATCCCTTGTGATACCTATGGAGGTGGGTTTGTCTCTTGAGCCTTGCCTAAAAAAGGCACTATGGGGGTGGCAAGAGCCTTTGCCAATATCCGAAAGCCCAGGGGTGACCAGTGCAAGCCGTCCCTAGTGAAGCATCGTGGCTTGTCGAGTATGTCATCCCAGGCTGACAGGCATTGGATCCCCTTTGAATGACACCAATACTTAAGCCAGTTGTTGAAATTTATAATCTTGTCTTCATAATAGTATCCTTGATGAATATGGATACTCCCCCGCCTTTTGTATTTCAGTCCGGGTTTTGTGGCCGAAATGCATGGTATGAGTTGTAGCCTGGTAGTGCTGGGGTGCTCTCTGGTGCCTTAAATCGGGTTTATGTTATTGCACATATATTGATTTTCACCATACTGAGGAGTACCTCGAGTGCGTGCATTTTGAGGTTTAGACTTCTGGCATTGAGTAGCATTACCCTCAGTTTTTTATTACTTGTGCTATTTACGGCGGTGGGTTTGTCTTTTGAGCCTTGCCTAAGAAAGGCACTATAGGGGTGGCAAGAGCCTTGGCCAGTATTCGAAAGCCTAAGGGTGACAGGTGCAAGCCATCTCTAGCGAAGCAGCGAGGCTTGTCGATCATGTCATCCCAGGCTGACAGACACTGGATACCCTTTGAGTGACACCAGAAGCTTAGACAATTGTTGAAATTGATAATTTTTTCTCTATACCGTGGTATGATTCTTGGTGAGGGCAGGATGCTACTCAGGGTCAGGGTCATACTGGCCTGGGCTACGTGATCAGACAGCTCCTCCATGTCTCTTTTCATGTAGTCCAGGGAGGTACGGCTCAGGTCATTCACACCAACATGGACAATGACAGAGTCATATTTGTACTTGTTCTGGAGTGACCTGAGTGCTTGTGTTATGTGGCGGATCCTGGCACCTGACAGGCAACTAACAGTAACCTTCTCCTTGTTCAGCCTAGTGAGTGGGACATCAGTGTGCCTGACTATAGAGTCACCTACTACGAGTGTGTTGGTTACGTTATTTTGCCTTAAGGACTGTGATTGCGTGGCACACTGGTTTTGCGAAGTATGTGTTTCATGGTTTGTGTTGGGGGGTGGAGGTTGCTTGGATGTCTGCTTTGGAGGTCTCTTGCTTTTGAAGATTTTTATTTACAGCCTCCGAGTATGTTTTCGTGTATTTGTGTTTTTTGCTGGTGCTGGTTTCATAGGTCTGTGTGAGACTGGTGGTGTGATGCAAGTAATTCCCTTTTCCTCTTGACTGCCTGGTCCAGTCTTGGGTTGAGAGAGCTTAGCCTCCAGTTTGGTTGTATAATTGCATCTCTCGCATGTATTAGTGTTTGGTGGAAGGAGGAGAGGGTTGTCTGTGTACATGAGGCAATTATAACATTGCCTCAAAATGCCCAGATTCACCAGTTGGGCCAGAGAGTACACCTGAAACTGCCCTTTGGACATGCCTGGATAGGTACAGTGAACTGTTTTACTGATTGGCTGGTAAGGTCGAATAGAGAGCCTTGTCCTTCTCTACAGTATAGGGGGGGGTCTAGTGCTAAGGTTTATTAGTGCTTGCTATGAGTTTTGAGCAAGTGCAGGGATGAGAAGTGAATGGTTTGAGTGCTTAAGTTGAATGTTTGTCTAGTTCCAAGGGAAAATTTGAAAAGTAGTCTTTGTAGAGCCAGGAACAGTTATACCCTAGCTAACTGGTGCTGCCCGTCGCGCAAAACCGTGCAAATGCGGGTTTTATAGCAGGGAAATGAAAGCCATAAAAATTAGCCCAAAATAGCCAATAAACTACTAATTTCTGGGCTGAAGCCACTCCTCCAGGGACATATAGGCTGCTCAAAGCTCCCTTTCTCACAGTGAACAGAGACACTTCCTTCTATCCAAGTAAGGAATGGGCAAACACAGAAACTTGTAACACAGCCCTGAATTCAGCATTAACCTGAAAACTAGACTATACTAGCTTAGAAAGGTGAGAAACAAGTATATATATTTTTTTTTTCAGAAAATAAAGCAGGTACAAAAAATAACACTTTAAATGCACATAAATGGCCATCACACTTGAGTGTGTAGCCTACAACAGTTTAACAGGTAGTTTAAACACAAAAACGACTTTGTTAAAGTGCAGGCAGTAAAATAAGTACAATGTGTAGCTGAAACAAGCTTTTTAAATCAAAGAAACTCTAGAAAATTGGCATTTAGGCGGAATTAGCTAACGGCAGCAAGAAAAAGCAGAAATATACTTAATCACTTCAAAGTCTCTATTTTGTCTCTCTGCTGTTGTAGAACTCTGCAGGGCAGCAGGCAGGAGCTTGCCGAGCTGTATACCCATATGTCCGCATGTCTTACCTGCTTGATAAGCCTAAATCTTATATGAGACATCAACAAAACCTACTGGAGAGACAGGTTTGTCTCCCAGAGGCTGTCCCATCTCTGGAGTAGACTTCCTATAGATGTCATACAGTACCTCGCTGACCCTCTTCAAGCACAACATTGATGATTGGATGGGAAACCACAGATTTGTCCCATGGCTCCCACCTTTCTCCCTCATTGACAGGGGCGACAGGTGGTGACTAAGGTTTTTTATTTGGAGGTAATCTCTTGGCTAGGCTTGTAAGGGCCGTAGGGCCATTAGCCTAGTAACCTCCTGTGATCCAATAAGAAATAGGGTATCCCATTCCCAGCCTAGTTTAGGATGCCCCTACCCAAAATGAGGGGATATTATGGAGGGTAATAGTACTACAGCAGTTATCTATTCAATAATCTACTATCATGTTAAATGATTACATAATTGTAGTATGTTATGTTAGATCATGGCTATAATAATCCTGATTACTGGGATGATTCCTAAATCTCATGAAAATAAGGAGTTGTCCCAAAAGGAAAAGTTAGACCATGACATACCTTCAGGATAACCATACCAAAGCACTTTTGGCTAACATCAAAGAATGTAACAGTACTAATTTCATGAACGTTAATCATACTTTGACTTAGGAATGGGGTCCATTCCCGTCATGGTATTAGAAACACAAAAGACTTGGAGAAATTAAAAAAAGAAAGAAACCTATCTCTTGAGCTGGAAGAAATGTCCTGATGTTCATCGTGTTACACTGCTGCAGTCATCACACTTGGGTTATCTGACGTCAGGCGGTCCCACAGTCGGCCCGAGTTCTAAAGTCGTGGTCTGGCGTCTGTTGCTGTCGCTTCTTCCCTGATGTCAGTGCGACAGGGGTATAAAAGAGGCAGCCGACGCCATTTTCTTCAGTCTTTCTTGCCGCGCGTTGCCCGAAGCAGAAGCAGTTTGCAAGTGCTGGTCGGCCGACTCCTGAGATTTTCAAATAGAATTTCAGACCGAAGTCTTCAATAAAGCTAAGTACCCCGTTGGGGAACCTTTTCTTGCCTCAGTCCGATGTCAGAAAAAGTTAATAATTGCATTTCTTGTGGGAAGCAAATACCTCATAAGGATTTTCATTCTTATTGTATCCCTTGCCTAGGCCCAGACCACAACGTCACAGGTTGTCGGTTTTGTGCTAGATTTAATAAACGAACTATTAAACGTCAGTTTGATTTCGCCCGGCATTATTTTGGTAGAAAATTTAATTATATCATGCCATCGGAGCAACCGATGACCGGGATGCATAAAAAGCACAAAGATAAGGTCAGGCAGCCGAGACCCAAACCAGACACCGAGGCCTCTGCTAGGCCAGTCACCGGTTCTCCGGTTTTCAGTGAGGTGCCTACGCAGCCCCTGATGACCGCTGATTTAGAACCCCATCCCAGCGGAGATTGCAGGGCCTCTAGAGCCTTTATCTTTAGGCCCTTCCGACTTCATGGCTGATGGGGATCCCGGTGCAGTTGAAAGGCCATCAGTTGCTGAAGGTGTCTTCAGACCGACTACACTTGCTATTAAATCCTTTGCAAAACTGAAAACTCCATTAAAAGTAAGGAAGCCTGTACAGCAGTCTCCAGTGCAAGGCCCCATGCCTAAGAAACAGATGCTTAAGATGGCCGAAGACTTAATTACCCTAATCAGGGGTTCCCATCCCCCACCTGACAAAAGGCCTAGACAGGAGGAGGACTACGCTTCCTCTGACCAGGTTTCCATTACCTCAGATTCTTCTGAGGAACAGGAGTACTCTTTTCCCCTTATGAAGACTCTGATGCTGAAGAGTCTATTCCTTCAGCATCTCCCCCAGAAGACTACTCTTTTGGGGAAACTTTACATACCATGAGGGAACATTTCCACTGGGAAGGCCAGGATTACTCTGATTCTAAGAAAAGGCTCCGAGAGTTCCTCTTACTACCCCAGCACAGACCCCTTGCTATTCCACCTGTGTTAGACATTGTGGATGATGTTTATTCAGAATCTAGCCTTAACCCAGATACATTACCTCCTGCACCAGCCAAACCAGACAGATACTACAGAGTCCCTGACTCACATAAATTCCTATATAAAAGCCCTGTTGCTGACCCAGAAACCATTTCCCAGGGTCCCAAAGGGGTTAAGGCCTCTATTGCTAAAAATCCTGTACCGTCTGAAAGGGATTCTAGAGCGCTAGACAGATGGGGAAAGAAAGTATATACCTCAGCTACTCTAGCTATGAGGGCCTTAAATTGCCAATTTCACATGCTGAAATATCAACAATATTTGATGTCTCAATTAAAACAAAAAATGAGCACACATACAGAGCAGCCTGATTACAAGTAAATGCAAGATTTGTTGCATGCAGCAGAACAAGTGGGAAAACATACTTTGCAATGTGGATTTGATTCATTGGAAGCTTCTTGCAGAGCAGCTGTAACAGGGTCTGTCATTCGTAGGCATGCTTGGTTAAAAGAACAAACTTTACCTGATCATGTTAAAGCAAAGTTATTGGATGCACCCTTACAGCAGGATGTTTTATTTGGTGTGAAAGCAGAAGAGGTTTTAAAGAAAATGGAGGATAAGGCAAAATCTTTTGCAGACAATTGGCACATCATCACAAAAGACAAATGGGTCCTAAATATTGTAACTCAAGGATACAGGTTCCATTTTCACACTTTACCAAGGATAAAAAGAATGCCAAACCTGTCATCAAATCAACGGGCAGAGGCTCAAAGACAAATTACAGCACTCATGGACATGAGTGCCATTCAACAGGCATTCAACAGGTTCCTACACAGGAGCAAGGACAAGGATTTTACTCAAGACTCTTTCTGGTTCCCTGAAAGGACAAAGCCTGGAGACCCATTCTGGACCTTTCAATTCTAAACACATGCCTGGAAGTACCCAAATTCAAGATGCTTACACTACAGCAACTTCTTCCCATTCTGGGTAAGAAGGCTTGGCTAGTAACATTGGACCTCAAGGAGGCATACCTGCATGGCCCTATCAGGCAAAATTGCAGAAGATACCTCCGATTTGTAGCAGGTACAACTCATTACCAATTCTCTGCACTGTCCTTTGGCTTATCTACTGCACCCAGGGTCTTCACAAAATGCCTGGCACCAGTAATTGCATACTGCAGATATAGAGGAATCCAAATATATCCATACCTGGACGACTGCCTTATTCAAGCAGACAGCAAGGACATTCTTTTAAAACATCTGGCGTTTGTAAAAAACCTACTAAGTTGCCAAGGGTACACAGTAAACGAAAAGAAGTCAAAACTAGTGCCTTCACAAGACATAATATTCCTGGGTGGCAGCTTAAATACATCGGCCCAGATGGCTTATCTCACGCCAGACAAGCAAGGACAACTGACTCAATACTTCAAAATGATGGCAACAAAGACCCAACTCCCTGCAAGAAAAATTCTGCAGGCCTTGGGATTCATGGCATCTTGCATACTACTAATACCATATGCCAAACTGCATATGAGGAAATTACAATGGTACCTGAAAAGCGTATAGACTCAACACAGCCACAGCTTGGAAACAATAATACCACTAATTCCCTGCCTTCAACAGGAGTTTCTATGGTGGGCTCAGGCATGTCACCTCAACAAGGGTCAGCCTTTCACCTTGCCCACAGCCAGGCAAACAATGACAACAGATTCATCGGATTACGCCTGGGGAGCACACATGGCAGGACAGTGTATTCAGGGCAAATGGTCTACAGATCAAATGCATCTCCACATCAATCAAAAAGAGATGCTAGCTGTACAAAATGCCCTAACAGCTTTCAAGGACCTCCTACATCCAGGACAACTTCTAATAAAGACGGACAACACCACAGTGATGTGGTACATAAACAAACAAGGGGGCACACATTCCTACCCCCTATGCAGGCAAGCAATGACCTTGTGGAACACAGCACTGACCTACCAAGTTCAACTACAAGCACAATTCCTGCCAGGAAAGAAAAATACATTGGCAGACAAACTAAGCAGAAATATCATGGATCCTCACGAGTGGAAACTAGACCCACAAGTATTCACAATGATAACTCAAAAATGGGGGAGCCCAGACATAGATCTGTTTGCCTCCCCCCAAAACTACCAACTGCGAAAGTTTTGCACAAGGACATACCACACTCTAGCTTGGAAAGTGGACGCCCTCTCATTCAGTTGGAAAACACTAACAGTGTATGCCTTTCCTCCACTGCCTCTTCTGGCAAAGGTGCTGCTAAAAGCCAGATTAGAGAGGCCACAAATGATACTCATTGCTCCAGACTGGCCACGCCAACACTGGTATCCAATATTAAGGAACATGGCTCAAGGCCCACCATGGATTTTACCTCAAATTCCTCACCTGCTGACTCGGCAAAACAATCAGATTCTACACAGTCAGCTCAAGACTTTAAATCTGGCTGCATGGCAGATTATCTAAACAACCAGTCAACATTTCTCTCTACAGCTGTTGTGGATGTCAATCTGGAGGCCAGGAGACCCAGCACCAGGAAAACCTACTCAGACAAATGGAAAAGATTCTGCACCTGGAAAAGATTCTGCACCTGGAACCAGGATAAAGGCCAAAATCCTCTTGTCCCAAATATTCCTCGGATTCTGCAATATTTAACTGAGATGTTGCACAAAGGTCTTTCCTTTTCATCTATAAAGATCCACGCTTCAGCTATTTCAGCTCATTACAACACGGATCCTCCTATTTTTTCACATCCATTATTAAAACAGTACCTCAGAGGGGCTAAGAACATAAGACCAAACCGAAGAGCACCAACACCAACTTGGGACCTCAGTTTTGTTTTGGAAAAACTTACACTACTGCCCTTCAAGCCAGCTTTTCCAGCTGATTTACAATTTTTATCGTGGAAAACTGCCCTGCTGCTAGCAATAACTTCAGCAAGAAGAGTCTCAGAGCTACAGGCCCTAATGGCAGTGGAGCCTTTCATCATTTTTCATCAAGACAGAGTCTCTTTACGAACTAACCCTTCCTTTATGCCAAAGGTAGTATCCAGTGTGGCTCTAAACCAAACCATTCATTTACCCACCTTTTATCCAAACCCCCAGAATAAAGGGGAAAGGCTCCTACACTCTTTGGACATTCACAGGCAATTACATTTCTACTTGGATAAAACAAAGGTTTTCAGAAAATCTGATCAGCTCTTTGTATCCTATGCTGCAGGATCTCAAGGAAAGCCTATATCAAAACAGACCATTTCAAAATGGATAGGACATTGTATCCTTTTCTGCTACACACACCATGGGAAACCTGTACCTGGTAACATTAGGCCTCATTCCACCAGGGCTACAGCAACATCAGCAGCCTTCCTCAGAGGGGTACCAACCAAGGATATTTTGGAAGCTGCAACTTGGAGTTCAGTGTATACCTTTACCAAGCACTACCACTTACCTCTATACTCAAAAACCAGAGCTGGCTTTGCCACTGCAGCTTTGCAGGGCCTACTATCTTCTCCAAACCCTGTTTATTACCAACCGCCCAGCCTTAGCTTTGGGATTCAACCCAAGTGTGATGACTGCAGCAGTGTAACACGATGAACATAGTACAGTTTTGTACCTACCACAAATGTAGATGTTTGAGTGTTCACACTGCTGCAGTCCAGGTTACCCTCCCACCTTCCCCTCTTTTTACCTGGGTTTTATCTATAGCTCCCTATTTATACCAAAATTTTTCCCAAGAAATTTTTTATTTCTGGGGCAAAACTGAA